>NW_027362956.1:245000-305000 GCF_046119375.1 Phyllobates terribilis | reverse complement strand
CTGGAGCGTGGTTCTGAGCTCCCTTTCTGTCCTGTCCTCGTCTCTGGCCGTCCCCACCAGGGATCCACCTATGTCCGGCTCCCTCGGGCCTCTTGGTGGCAAACCCTTGTCTCTGGGTTCCCTGACCCTATTCGTGGTCTGCCTTCCGGGTGGATTTAGTGGGTGGTCGTGGCAGATGCTGCCCACGACCTCCGGTCTCTGGCTAAGGTGTGCTGTAGCCTCTGCCAGCTTGGGATCCGGTACCCTGTTGCCAACTCTTCACCCTTTGGTCTGATTTGGGCTCTCAGAGTTCCTTCTGTCTCCCCCTCTGGGTCTTTCTTTCTCCTCTCTCTTCTCTCTGGGCCTTGGAGTTGCTCTGCTTCTCTGCTCTGCTCCTCTGACTCAACTCTGACAGACTGACTGACTGACCCTGATCTTAGATGGTTCCCACCTTTTATACTCCCTCTATGTGTGAGCTCAGGTGACCAGCACCCAATGAGCTCCTATCTTTACCCAGACTGCTCCCCCTATCTGCCCCTACACTACTGGGATGGTCCACCCCCCTCCCACTCCAGCCAAGGACAGACTCGGTCGTACCTGCACATTTCTAAGTGGGAGTACCGTTGGTCTGCCCTCCGGAAATGGGATGTGTGTAGTGCATGCAGCCTTCTGAGCTCAGTCCCACACTCCATCCTTACCCGGGAGTGGAATATCACACCTCTGGGTTGAGGTGCAATACCCCTGTAGCAGCCGAATCCTCAGGGTGCTACATTCCCCCCTGGTAAATCACAGCACGTCCTCGGGCTGTAAAAGATAAAACACCCAAACATACAATTTTTGCATAAACATATAAAACATCATATAAAACATTATATATATATATATCAATAAAACTTTTCATATAAAACATTCTTGTAGACTTTTCCTCGCTTCTGTTCCTCTTCCGGTCACTGTGCAACTGGTGACCGGGCAAAGCGCGACAGTCTCTTTTCTTGGAAGTGGTTTTCCTGTAAAACCAGTAGGGGGCGCTTTAGGAAGCGCAACTATATACAAGGGGATATGGCCGCTCTCAGTCCTCGGCCAGGTATTAGGGAGGAATGACCGCTCTCAGTCCTCGGTCAGTGGGAATAGGGACACACGGGGTTAACAGTTCACACAGGCTGGTCCCAACGGGGACTATTTTAGCAGCAACAGTTCACTGTGCCCCGACGGGCAACTATATACAGTCTCTACTCTGCCGTACTCAACGACGGCGTCCTCCTGCTCTTTCTTTGTGATTGGTTCCAGGTTCTGGTTCAGACCCGTCCGGGTCCTCTTGCTCCTCCTCACACCGCAGCTCCTCCTCCGTCAGGCGATGCACATGGAGGGCGTAGGGTCCTTTGGCACACTTGTGCCGGGTGAAGGTGACCTCGTCCCCTACGTACAGGTCACGACCTCTGTGTCCCTCCGGTAGGTGGGACTCAACGTCTCTCCTGGTCACGAAGACGTCGCCTGGGGTGCGGTGATCCCTGATGAAACCCCACCCATGCTGCAGATTGAACTTTATCACAGTCCCGATGGTACGGGGACCATGCGCTGCACGGGGGTTTCTCCTGGTCCGGCTCTTCTGCTCCGCGCTCTTTATTTGGGCTTGTTGTTCCCGGACCCGCCTCTCTCTCCGCTCCTTCTCGAAGACCTCGAGCTGTTGCCGGCAGCACTCTGTACGCTCCGCTGCAGCTGCCCGGGTCTCCTGAGTGAACCCCATGAGATCTTCTCCGGTGGGGTCCCACTCAAACTGTGCCTCCTCCAGCGGGGGCGAGGTCCTTTTTACGGGCTTTGGAGCCGGGATCAGAGGCTCACACATGGGCCTTGCCCTCTTTTGGAGCTCTTGTTCGTAGTACTCCCTGGGCCAGACGAAGGGCTGCCCATCCGGCCATGTGTGTTGGGCGAACAGGTCTTTTCCCAGATGCGGCACTCTCGATGTTACGGGTGCTGTGGTGGTAGCGGCGCCCGGGTTGCCCTGGCCTTGCGACCAGGCTTGGGGCATTTGGAAAGTGAAGGGCACCGTAAGAACGGCGGCGCCCTGGGCTACTTGGCCCTGCGACCAGGCCGGTGGCTCCGCGGAGGTAGGGGGCGCTGTTGGTAATGCCGCGCCCGGGGGTACTAGGCCTTGCGACCAGGCTGGTGGTACTTCCTGCTTGGCCACGCTCGGGGTCGAGGCGTGTGACGTCACAGGGGTCGCGGCCGCGGCTTCCGGTTGAGGCCTAGTCTGCGGCGGTGACGTTGCGGTTACGGGCACGGCAGGGGGTACTTCGGGCTCTGCGACGCGGAGCTGGGGCAGGTAAGCGGTTTCCCGGTTTGGGGTAAAGACGTCCCCTTTACCTGCCTCCATTCGTTCGGCTCCCTTCTCGGCGCCGTCTCCGGCCTTCAGTCCTCCTGCACCATCCTCAGATGCGGTCTGTCTCCTCATCTCGGGTGGCGTGCTCCGCTGACGGGTCTCGGTCTGCTGGGCCATCTCTCGGCTCCACTCCGCCAACGCCTCTCGCTGCACCCGGGCCATCCTCCTTGCGAGGCCCTCCAGCGCGGTCTGCGCACACTCCCGGTCTCGGGGGAGCTGTGCTAGAATCTCCACTAGGCCTAGTGGGGTCGTTGCTTCCAGCAGGCTCCTGACCAACGGGTCGGTGCTGCTCTGCTCTCCTTCCGTTGTCTCCAGCAGGCTCCTGGCCAGCGGGCCGGTGCTGCTCTGCTCTTCTTCCATCTCCGGGTAAGCTTTTTCTGGACTCAGCTCTAGGCTTCTTGTCTCCGGGTGCGCTCTCTCCAGACTGCTCCAGGCGACACCCATCTTTGCTCTCTTCTTCTCAGTCCTCCCACTTCGAGGGCGGTCCCGGGGCCACTTGGTGATTGTCAGCTCCAGGGGCAGTTCTTTCACGCTGACAGACACCTCTAGCATCACAGTCTCCGTTGGTGGGGGCGGTTTCCACTTTTGGCGCCATTTTCGGTCCTGGCCCACGATGGGAGGCGGCCTCTTGCCATCCTCTGGCACGCCCATAATGGCGTCCGCTCTGACAAGGCGGGAAACCTTTGGAAATGGCGGGAATCGTCTCCCAGTGGCGGGAAACTCTGCAGATGGCGGGAAAAAGCTGTTAATGGCGGACAACCGGCGGGAATCGATCTGTGATGGAGTCCGATGGCGGGGACCCTCCGGAACCGGCGGGAGACTTCTTTTTGAGGTAAACTTGTTCTTTTCTTCAGGCACGCAGTACCCGGGTGTTGCGGGCACGTAATCCTGCCGACTACGCCAAAATTGACGCACCCCCTGGGCCATATTCTTTAGGGGAATACCCGGAGCCGGATCAGATGGGGGGTTGTAGTCTCCGAGTGGCTGTGACCCGGTCCGTGCCCAGGGTGTCAAGCTCAGTGTGTGGCAGTCCTTACTGATGTTACTAAAGTTCTTTATGTCGACTACGCCACCCGTTGTATTGCGGTCACTACGGCCGCCGCTGCAGCAGGGTCCACTGAGGCTGATGGTGTTGGTGCAGCTTAGGTAGTATAACCCCCAAAGGGAGGGGTATAGCCTCAGGGGGTCAGGTGCAGAGGATGGTGGTTGTGGAGGTGCAGTGAGGATGGCAATGAGAGACAGAGTCGGGTTGTGCAGTTCAGGGTTTTTACTTACTGCAGATGTTCCGGTCACTCCGGCCTTGAGTGACCACCCGAGCCGTGCTGCGTCCACCAGGTCCTGGACTCGGCCAACCCCCAAGTAGTTCTGGAGCGTGGTTCTGAGCTCCCTTTCTGTCCTGTCCTCGTCTCTGGCCGTCCCCACCAGGGATCCACCTATGTCCGGCTCCCTCGGGCCTCTTGGTGGCAAACCCTTGTCTCTGGGTTCCCTGACCCTATTCGTGGTCTGCCTTCCGGGTGGATTTAGTGGGTGGTCGTGGCAGATGCTGCCCACGACCTCCGGTCTCTGGCTAAGGTGTGCTGTAGCCTCTGCCAGCTTGGGATCCGGTACCCTGTTGCCAACTCTTCACCCTTTGGTCTGATTTGGGCTCTCAGAGTTCCTTCTGTCTCCCCCTCTGGGTCTTTCTTTCTCCTCTCTCTTCTCTCTGGGCCTTGGAGTTGCTCTGCTTCTCTGCTCTGCTCCTCTGACTCAACTCTGACAGACTGACTGACTGACCCTGATCTTAGATGGTTCCCACCTTTTATACTCCCTCTATGTGTGAGCTCAGGTGACCAGCACCCAATGAGCTCCTATCTTTACCCAGACTGCTCCCCCTATCTGCCCCTACACTACTGGGATGGTCCACCCCCCTCCCACTCCAGCCAAGGACAGACTCGGTCGTACCTGCACATTTCTAAGTGGGAGTACCGTTGGTCTGCCCTCCGGAAATGGGATGTGTGTAGTGCATGCAGCCTTCTGAGCTCAGTCCCACACTCCATCCTTACCCGGGAGTGGAATATCACACCTCTGGGTTGAGGTGCAATACCCCTGTAGCAGCCGAATCCTCAGGGTGCTACACTGGCCCGGCCGATGAAGAAGTAGCGGCGGCTGCTGCTGGGGGAGCGGTACGGGGCCCCTCCTCCCGGGCCCCCCCTCCCGCCACTGCTACCGGTATGTGCCGCGGCGGCCCGCACATATAATGAGGGCAATCCGGCATTAGACACCCCGCCCCGGAGCCGCGGGCCCTCTGCAGGCTCGGGGCCCTGGGCGGTCGCCCAGATTGCCCTCATTATAATCCGTCTATGAGTGGGGGCCATCTTCACAAGTGAATAGGAGCATGCGGCTCCCTCTCTGGGGGGCTGTCAAAACCCCATCGATTTGATATTGATACCCAATGCTGATGTTATCAATATCAAAGTAGAGGACAATCCCTTTAATTCCCATTAGGTTCACATTTAATAACCCCAAGAAATGCAACGTAATCTCTCAACTAAGACAATAGCACCCCGTGTCACTTACATATTGATGCTGATGGTGAAGTTCTTAAAGGTGATTGGCAGTCTGTACTCCACATCTTTCTGAATTACAGTAATACTGGAAAGATTAAAAAAAAGAAAACATTAATGATGACAATTCTACAAACTGCTGTGTCCCAAAAGAAAACACAACAGGTGGATATGTGTAAACCTAACCGATGCTCCAGTATTGTGGGTGCTGGAGCGTGCAGTCTCACAAGACACGATTTGTCTACCATCTTGAATTGGAGGTGCCCCAGCCCCCAATAATGATCTAGGTCTGATTTGGCAGAACAGCATGAGGTCCGGCAAATCTGACCGCTTTATGGATACAACATGCTCCATATTACGACCACAAGAAAAAAGCCAAATAAAGAAGTGTGAGAACAGGACGGCGATGGGTGTACGGAGGATGGCAGAGAGATGACTGCAGAACGCAGCATAAAGCACTCAGACATTAATCATCCCTGACAAAACATAATACAAGTCCTGCTTCATGCTGGGTACGCTTCTCAGGTAACCCTATACTGAAGGACTTGTACTGTTCATAGACCTAACATACAACACATTACATACAAGTTATCCCACATCAAGAGACACATGACATTTTGTAATGGTTTGGAAATAATAACCATCCTAGACATCAAGTTCCCCTTTGAGAGGTCACAAGGTAATATCCGATGGCTCTAAAATGGAATCTGCCACCAGGTTTTGCTATCCCATCTGCATGATGTAAGGGCAGAAACCTGATTCCAGAAATGTGTCCCTTATTTCGCTGCAGTTTTGATAAATTTTAGTTTTATCTACTGCAGATCTAGCAGTGCTCTGAATGCTGAGCTCCATATAACCGGCTGCACCACTGATTGGCAGCTTTCTGTGTACACTGTGCATAGGCAGAAGGCTGCTATACAGACCTTGTGAAAAATGAGAAAAGAGAAAGGGAGAAAAAGCGCGCCATGTACCACCTGAGGAAGATAGTTCACTATCGAAACGCTTTGTGGAAAGGGCTCATTAAATTTATTTTTTAGTCCTAAAATTTTTTTCACTTCTAGTGTTCATTCTTTTAGCGCCCTATAGACCGCTTTTTTATTTAATTTGGACCACTCCTGAAAAATGAGGGATACCTGGTTGCAGGTTTACTAGTCTTCTAGTCACAACCTCCTACTGATAAAACAAAGATTTTATCAAAACACCAGCAAGCAGCCCAGAAAGTGACACATCGTCTCTGTCTCTACATCATGCTGCTCTCGGAATATATGGCAAAAACCTAGTGACAGATTCCCTTTAAGCTCTCATCTCTAGTGATCAGGACCCTAGAATTTTCTTCTGAGGTGGGTTTCCCTTTAGCTCTGCACCTACCTAGCGTCACTGCATGGCTGCGGAAATAAAAAAATAAAAAAATAAATCTTTCTGAATTCTGAAGAGAAGGAGCAGTTGTGGAGTGTCAATGTGGCACCCCAGGGGTCTGGTTTCCACAGTAATGTAATGTTATGTCTGAGAGCAGGTGGGAGGTCCTTTGGTCAGGGATCCTGTGCATGCCACACCTCCTGCCCAGTCTTGGGAGGGGAAGAACTTCCCCTATGTAAACCCGGGGCTGAAGCAGGGTTAGTCAGTCAAGGAGAGTAGAGACAGAGAAGCAGCATAGGAAAAAACAGCAGAAGCTCAGTGGGAGCAATACTACTACAAGCCAGGGGCTGGCAGCTGCAGAGCTCGCCCTGACTGAGAAGATTTCTTACCGGACCCGGCGTCCGAGGCTGTGGGGACTAACTCTGACCCAGCAGCAGAAGCCGACCGGCAGGGGATTTCAGGTCCTCAGGCCCAGAAACCCGAAGGCACGGTCACACGCGTGGGACCAGCACCGCCATCGTGGAGCGGAAGCCATTAGAAGGCCCCGAGTCACCGGCCATACGGGTGAGCACCACACGGTACACTCAGGGACGTGGGCTACTTATATCCGCTTCTAGCAAGGTAGCCAGAAGAGTACAGTCAGTTTGGGAGGCCTACAACTCCGCCTGGCCAGGGGAGATCCCATCTGCTCAAGGACTGACCAGGCCCCGTTCGCTAGCAAGTACTCCGGGAGGGTCTATCGTTGTTACCAGTAAAGACCCTGAATTACACCGCACCGTCTCTGAGTGGTTCCTGCTACCCCCATCATCCACATCTGCTGCCCTGAGGCCATACCCCTCCCGTTGGGGGTTATACCATCTACGCTGCACCATCCATCCACCGGCCTCAGCGGACTGTCCTGCAGCGGCAGCTCCATAGCTGCATTCAACGGGTGGCGTAGTCGTACACATCTACCGCTGATACATCGCCGCTCAGTTTGACTCCCTGGGCACGGACCGGGTCCCCGCCACGAGAATACAACCCTCAAGCGATCCGGCTCCGGGTAAGCTCCCGCGTGCGCAACGCAGCGCGACACAGGCCCAGGGGCGCGTCATCTATATAATAGATGTAGAGAAGTGGGATGACGGCGGCCTGTGCTGAGCATTGCCCGGCTGATCGGGTGATGACTGATGGGTCACATGAATGAGTTATTACAGCAGAAACCGCACCCGTCCTGATAACTATTCCTGCAAGGAACCGGCCGTCCCTAACCCTGCAGCTACATAATAGAGATGCAAAGAAACAAGGAGAAAGAAAGGATGCAATGACAGGGATTACCAAGGAATAGCAAAAATATAGAATTTTATTAAAGACTAAACATACAAGACATGTTAAAAAAAACAACTAAAAAGCAACAATTGCCCCAATGAATAACAAAACCATTGCAAGGTACTGATATGGTTAATCCTCACATATATATGCCCAACTAGTCACAGAAAATCTGAATATATGACTACAGACTGCCCACCACAATATAATAAAGAGCAAGGTAGCAGCAAAGTATCTATTCACAAAGGCATTAATATCCAAATAAGCCTATAAAAATAGTGCCCATTATATAACCCCACAATGAAACCTGCCGCTGACACAATCGCCCCAAATGTGAAACAATACAATTGGATTGCTAAAAGAGCAAGCTAACGCTGTTAGGTCGGGCAGTAGAAAAAAATGATGTAACTACACCTGAACCATCAGGCAACCTACAGAAATGTGCATGGAGGATGTTGTTTTTACATAAGAGTTATGTATACAGAAAAGCTATATGTCCTATACAGGAAAAGTGTGGGATGAGGAGCTTACAAGACCACTAAAGTAAGACATTCACAAGCTCCTTCTGTATACTCCCTGGTGCCGGGGGTCCGACCCCACTGATCTTACACTGAGAATGTATGGAACTCCTGTAATGTCACCCTTCTTTTCTACAATGTAATCAAGGCATATTTATATGTCTGAACAAGACTTGTATCGACCCATAAAAGAAAAGAGCCCCAGCTCCACCATACTGAATCCCTGCACAGCGACGCTATCAGCCGTGCAGGGACACAACGCAGCTGCCGTCACTTATATAATGGCCGAATGTGCAGGGGAAAGCCACAACGGACCTCATTGTTCTGAAGGCTGCAGCGTATCCGAGCTATATGTGATACTACTCTGACATAGGGAAAGGGACAAAAACCCTTCAAATAGCAGGGAGTGACGTCTGATTAATATTTAGATTTGTATTGAACATAAAAGCACAATCTTAGGACCATTACATACATTACCAGACTACTTTATAGATGATCAATTGCCAGCACAAGTTATATTACGCCCAAAATATCTCTGCAGCACCACCAAATTGCTGTATGAAAAATATGAGGAGTTATAGAAGTGTATTATCTGTACAGGTCCATATATCAGCCACTATTATGTGAAATATGTAATAAAATACACTATTATACATTATTAATGTTCTGTACCTTTAAAATTCTGTCACCATGGTAACGACAGTCATACTCAGCCAATAGGATTGCTCGGTTTGAATTTGAAAAAAAAAAAAAACCTCCTATGTGGTCAGTTTGTTCCATCTCATCTGAGTGTGAAGACAGACACCTGCGATCAGCGAGAGATTCTAGGTATAAGACGTGATATAATCTAATGGACGGAGCCACATCCCATCACACGCACTCAGCGACCACAACTGACAGGAATCAGCCCATTTACCAGAGGAGAAGTCATTATTCCCCAACACATGATACGCTGAGACACCAGTGGGGGGCGCCACACTCATCACATCTCCCATCTGGAAGGATCCAGCCATCACTTCTAATGGGGGTCACTGCCCTTTTTTGGTGATTGCTGGAGTTTCCCGCGGTCGGACCCCACTGATCTATCAGTCATCACCGAGCCCAGGGATAAGGGGATGACTTGTTCCATCTGATAATTCCCCTTTAATGAAGCTCAGATACAGAACAGTAAATATCCTACACATTTCCCAATTTGCCCTTTCCCCAGCAGACCCCCGAATTATTTATAGCCAATGTTTCTAAGACCAAAGAAATATCAGCCAATCACCAAACCCTCTGCTGACGCCTCCTGAGGTTTTATAGATTTTGGATACATTTCTACAAGAGAAGATATCAGCGGACACCATGGGGATGGAGTATTCTGCCAGCGTTGGACCCGGTAGTATCCATCACTCACTCACCGTTCTCTATACTCTTGTTACATGGGTCTCTGGGGTTTTCATTAAACAGACTCATCTGTGGGGACATTTTCTTTCCTTTAATGCATATACTTGGTGGTAAATATTTTTCTGAGTTTTATTGAAAATTGTGCACAGTTTGCCTCCTGTACCCTCTGTGCTGTACTGTCTATTGCTGGCTGCAGAACTAGTTAACTGAGAATCCATCAGTGAGCTCCTTCTGACAGTCTTAACATACATACGTCCTCTTTGTACGGTGAGGATTGCTCCTAATATCTGGTTGTGTTTTCTGCAGATTACATCAGTCCTGAGGAACAGCTGAGGAGACTGGCATATTGTGTGAAGTTTCTCCCTTCTCCCCTCTACAAGAAGGAGGTCAGTGAGACGACTCAGGGCAACGCTACGGCCTCTTCTATAAGGTAGCTGTGTATTCGGATCTTCCTTGTAGCCTCCTAACTTCATCTCTTCTCTTCCAGCGCCTTATGCCGACCAACCCCATTGCCCAAAGAAGATGCATCGAAGAGTATAAAGCCAGGGAGAAAAGGAAGAGGGAAGAAAGGCGCAAGGAACTAAAAGAACGGCGCAAGTACCTGGATGAAGAGGAAGACGAGGAAGAAGAGAAGGAAGAAGAGGAGAAAGCAGCAAAGAAGATAAAGCTGGACATCATGGATTTAAGACAGAAGACACTAAAAGAACTGTGCGCCTACCTGGATGAAGAGGAAGAAGAGGAAGAAGAGAAAGAAGAGAAAGCAAAGAAGATGAAACTCCACATCAAGATCCCTAGGGGGGAAGTGACGGCCAAAGGCCAGAAAAGAAGACAACCGATCCCAACAACAAGAAGGAAGAAGGAGAACCAGACCAACTTCCGCCAGTACATCAACCGGTATTTGAGAGGAAAGAGGAACATCATGTGGACCATCCTGCTGGAACCTCTCTGCCGATAACATCATGACGCGCCCCCTGGGCCAGTGTTGTTTGGGGGATTACCCGGAGCCGGATCAGATGGGGGGTTGTAGTCTCCGAGTGGTGGTGACCCGGTCCGTGCCCAGGGTGTCAAGCTCAGTGTGTGGCAGTCCTTACAGATGTTACTAGATGTTCTTTTATGTCGACTACGCCACCCGTTGATTTGCGGTCCATACGGCCGCCGCTGCAGCACGGTCCGCTGAGGCTGGTGGTGTGTGTGCAGCTCTGGTAGTATAACCCCCAACGGGAGGGGTATAGCCTCAGGGGGTCAGTTGTAGAGGATGGTGGTTGTGGAGGTGCAGTGAGGATGGTAATGAGACTCAGAGTCGGGCTGTGCAGTTCAGGGTTTTTACTTACTGCTGTTGTGCTGGTCACTCCGGCCTTGAGTGACCGCCCGAGCCGTGCTGCGTCCACCAGGTCCTGGACTCGGCCAACCCCCAAGTAATTCTGGAGCGTGGTCCTGAGATCCCTTTCTGACGTTCCTTCTCTCTGGCCTTCCCCACCAGGGATCCACCTATGTCCGGCTCCCTCGGGCCTCTTGTTGGTAAAACCCTTGTCTCTGGGTTCCCTGACCCTATGCTCGGTTTGCCTTCCGGGTGGATTTAGTGGGGGGTCGTGGCAGATCCTGCCCACGACCTCCGGTCTCTGGCTGAGGATTAGTGCCCTCCACCAGCTTGGGATCCGGTACCCTTGTGCCAACCCTTCACCCTTCTGGTTGTATTTGGGCTCTTGGGGTTCCCTCTTCTCCCCCTCTGGGTCCTTCTTTCTCCTCTCTCTCTCTTGGCCTGGGGCTGCTCTTCTCCTCTGCTTTCTTCCTCTGCCTCTGCAAAAGACTGACTGGTGACTGTCTGCCTGTCTGACCCTGATCTAAGATGGTTCCCACCTTATATACTCCCTCTATGTGTGAGCTCAGGTGACCAGCACCCAATGAGCTCCTAGCATTACCCAGACTGCTCCCCCTATCTGCTCCTACACTACTGGGATGTTCCACCCCCCTCCCACTCCAGCCAGGGACAGACACTGTCGTACCTGCACATTTCTCTAGTGGGAGTACCATTGATCTGTCCCCCGGAAATGGGATGTATGTAGTGCATGCAGCCTACTGAGCTCAGTTCCACACTCCATCCTTACCCGGGAGTGGAATACCACACCTCTGGCTGAGGTGCAATACCCCTGTAGCAGCCGAATCCTCAGGGTGCTACATTCCCCCCTGGTAAATCACAGCACGTCCTCGGGCTGTAAGAAAATAAAACATCCATAAACATACAATTTTTTTTTCATAACAACATAACATATAAAACATCATATATATATATCATCACTTTTAGCAGCAATAAAACTTTTTTATAAATATTCTTGCAAACTTTTCTTGTTCTTCCGGCCACGGTGCAACTTGTGACCGGGTAAAGTGCGACAGTTTCTTGTAGAAAAAACACAGCTTTCCTATAAAACCAGTAGAGGGCGCCTTAGAAAGCGCAACTATATACAAGGAGGAAGGTGGCCGCTCTCAGTCCTCGGCCAGGTAATGGAAATAGGGACACACGGGTAACAGTTCACACTTTGTCCCAACGGGGAACATATTTAACTCAGCAACAGTTCTGGTACCCCGACGGGTAACTATTTACAGTCTCTCTCTACCGTACTTCAACGACGGCGTCCTCCTGCTCCTTCTTTGGATTCTTCAGACCCGTCCGGGTCCTCTTGCTCCTCCTCACACCGCAGCTCCTCCTCCGTCAGGCGATGTACATGGAGGGCGTAGGGTCCTTTGGCACACTTGTGCCGGGTGAAGGTGACCTCGTCCCCTACATAAAGGTCACGACCTCTGTGTCCCTCCGGCAGATGGCTTTCTACGTCTCTGCGGGTGACAAAGACGTCGCCGGGGGTATGATGGTCTCTAATAAAGCCCCATCCGTGCTGCATATTGAATTTTATCACAGTCCCGGTGGTACGGGGACCATGCGCTGCACGGGGATCTCTCCTGGTCCGGCTCTTCTGCTCCGCGCTCCTTATCTGCGTTTGCTGTTCCCGGACCCGCCTCTCTCTCCGCTCCCTCTCGAAGACCTCGAGCTGCTGCCGGCAGCACTCTGCACGCTCCGCTGCGGCTGCCCGAGTCTCCTGAGTGAACCCCATGAGGTCTTCTCCGGTGGGGTCCCACTCAAACTGTGCCTCCTCTAGCGGGGGCTGGGTCCTCCTAGCGGGCTTCGGAGCCGGAATCAGGGGCTCACACAGGGGCCTTGCTCTTTGGAGTTCCAGTTCGTAGTACTCCTGGGGCCATATGAAGGGCTGCCCATCCGGGCACGTATGCTGGGCGAACAGGTCTTCACCCAGGTGCGGTACTTTAGATGTTATGGGCGCTGTGGTGGTAGCGGCTCCCGGATTGACCAGGCCTTGCGACCAGGCTTGGGGCACCCTAAAGGAAAAGGGCACCGTAAGAACGGCGGCGCCCGTGGTTACTCGGCCCTGCGACCAGGCCGGTGGCTCCGCGGAGGTAGGGGGCGCTGTTGGAATTGCGGCGCCTGGGTGTACTAGGCCTTGCGACCAGGCCGATGGTATTTCCTGCTTTGCCGCGCTCAGGGTCGAAGCGCGTGACGTCACAGGGGTCGCGGCCGCGGTTTCCGGTTGAGGTCTAGTCTGCGGCGGTGACGATGCAGCGACGGGCACGGCAGGGGGAACTTCGGGCTCTGTGACGGGGAGCTGGGGCAGGCACGCGGTTTCCCGACTCGGGGTAGAGACGTCCCCTTTACCTGCCTCCGTTCGTTCAGCTCCCTTCTCGGCGCCGTCTCCGGCCTTGAGTCCTCCTGCACCATCCTCAGAGGCGGTCTGTCTCCTCGTCTCGGGTGGCGTGCTCCGCTGACGGGTTTCGGTCTGCTGGGCCATCTCTCGGCTCCACTCCGCCAACGTCTCTCGCTGCACCTGGGCCATCCTCCGTGCGAGGCCCTCCAGCGCAGTCTGTGCACACTCCCGGTCTCGGGGGAGCTGTGCCAGGACCTCCACTAGGCCTAGTGGGGTTGTGGCTTGTAGCAGGCTCCTGACCACTGGGTCGGTGCTGCCTGTCTCTCCCTCCATCTCCGGGTATGCTTTCTCTGGACTCCTCTCCAGACTTCTTGTCTCCGGGTGCGCTCTCTCCAGACTGCTCCAGGCGGCACCCATCTTTGCTCTTTTGTTCTGTCTCCGCCCCCATTGAGGGTGGTCCCGGGGCAACTTAGTGATTGTCAGTTCCAGGGGCAGTTCTTTCACGCTGATGGACACCTCTAGCATCACAGTCTCTGTTGGTGGGCGCGGTTTCCGCTTTTGGCGCCATTCTTCGACCTGGCCCACGATGGGAGGTGGCTTCTTGCCACCCTCTGGCACGCCCATAATGGCGTCCGCTCTTCCAAGGCGGGAAATCTTCGGAAATGGCGGGAATCGTCTCCCAGTGGCGGGAAACTCCATGGATGGCGGGAAAAAACTGCAAATGGCGGGCAACCGGCGGGAATCGACCTGCGATGGAGTCCGATGGCGGGGACCCTCCGGAACCGGCGGGAGACTTCTTTTTGAGGTAACGGTGTACTTTTCTTCAGGCACGCAGTACCCGGTTGTTGCGGGCACGTTATCCTGCCGACTACGCCAGAGTTGACGCGCCCCCTGGGCCAGTGTTGTTTGGGGGATTACCCGGAGCCGGATCAGATGGGGGGTTGTAGTCTCCGAGTGGTGGTGACCCGGTCCGTGCCCAAGGTGTCAAGCTCAGTGTGTGGCAGTCCTTACAGATGTTACTAGATGTTCTTTTATGTCGACTACGCCACCCGTTGATTTGCGGTCCATACGGCCGCCGCTGCAGCAGGGTCCGCTGAGGCTGGTGGTGTGTGTGCAGCTCTGGCAGTATAACCCCAAACGGGAGGGGTATAGCCTCAGGGGGTCAGTTGTAGAGGATGGTGGTTGTGGAGGTGCAGTGAGGATGGTAATGAGACTCAGAGTCGGGCTGTGCAGTTCAGGGTTTTTACTTACTGCTGTTGTGCTGGTCACTCCGGCCTTGAGTGACCGCCCGAGCCGTGCTGCGTCCACCAGGTCCTGGACTCGGCCAACCCCCAAGTAATTCTGGAGCGTGGTCCTGAGCTCCCTTTCTGACGTTCCTTCTCTCTGGCCTTCCCCACCAGGGATCCACCTATGTCCGGCTCCCTCGGGCCTCTTGTTGGTAAAACCCTTGTCTCTGGGTTCCCTGACCCTATGCTCGGTTTGCCTTCCGGGTGGATTTAGTGGGGGGTCGTGGCAGATCCTGCCCACGACCTCCGGTCTCTGGCTGAGGATTAGTGCCCTCCACCAGCTTGGGATCCGGTACCCTTGTGCCAACCCTTCACCCTTCTGGTTGTATTTGGGCTCTTGGGGTTCCCTCTTCTCCCCCTCTGGGTCCTTCTTTCTCCTCTCTCTCTCTTGGCCTGGGGCTGCTCTTCTCCTCTGCTTTCTTCCTCTGCCTCTGCAAAAGACTGACTGGTGACTGTCTGCCTGTCTGACCCTGATCTAAGATGGTTCCCACCTTATATACTCCCTCTATGTGTGAGCTCAGGTGACCAGCACCAAATGAGCTCCTAGCATTACCCAGACTGCTCCCCCTATCTGCTCCTACACTACTGGGATGTTCCACCCCCCTCCCACTCCAGCCAGGGACAGACACTGTCGTACCTGCACATTTCTCTAGTGGGAGTACCATTGATCTGTCCCCCGGAAATGGGATGTATGTAGTGCATGCAGCCTACTGAGCTCAGTTCCACACTCCATCCTTACCCGGGAGTGGAATACCACACCTCTGGCTGAGGTGCAATACCCCTGTAGCAGCCGAATCCTCAGGGTGCTACAATCACATACGGCAATACCGGCTGGTAAGTATCAGACCACCAAATAACAGCAGGATAGTGTAATATAGTGGTAGTGTATCAGTATTAGTGTAATAAGAGTAATAATACTAGTGATAATAGTAAGAAATAAATAAAATAGTAATAAAATAACAGTAGTAATAGTAGTAGGTAGAATAGCAGTGTGATCCAGGGTCCAAGGACTGATCGCCTTTTCTCGGGGTCAAGAAGGAATTTTTCCCCTGTGACACAAATTGGCTGAAGGTGTCCAGGGGTTTTTGCCTTCTTCTGGATCAACACTGTAGTTATAGGTTAGTATTAGTAGTGATAGGAAAGAATAATAATAATGTAAAAATATAGCAGGTTATTAATAATAAGAAGAATATTAAATAGCTATATTTATAAAAATAAAAACATAAATTAAAATAACTCCAGTAGTACAATAAGTAATATATTAATTATACAACTAATAATAACATTATTAGGTTTGATCCAGGGTCCTAGGACTGATCGCCTTTTCTCGGGGTCAAGAAGGAATTTTTCCTCAGTGACACAAATTGGCTGAAGGTGTCCTGGGGTTTTTGCCTTCTTCTGGATCAACACTCTAGCTATAGGGTAGTATTAGTAGTGATAGGAAAGTAGAATAATACTGTAATAAGATAGCAGGATGTTAATAATAGTAAGAATATAAAAATAATTATAGTGTTGTTTTGATTATTTTAAGTAGTTATAGAAAAGTTAGAATAGCAAAGTAATAAGATAGCAGGACATAAATAATATATAATCTATAAAAAGTACAAAAACCTAAATTAAAATACTAATAACTGCAGTAGCAGTACAATTAGTTGTGTAATATTAATAAGAATTATTAATAACTAGTAATAACATTATTAGATTTGATCCAGGGTCCTAGGACTGATCGCCTTTTCTCGGGGTCAAGAAGGAATTTTTCCCCTGTGACACAAATTGGCTGAAGGTGTCCTGGGGTTTTTGCCTTCTTCTGGATCAACACTAAGTATAGGGATTTTAGTAATACCATTATCATAAACACAAGAGTAATAAAAAATTATAAAACTAATTAAAAAATGAATTATAACAGGTACAATTGATTGCATTAGTACAGTAATAATAAACATTAAAAATGGTGGTCCCAGTTAGTAAGTTAGTGTAGTGTTAGTGTAGGGACCCATCTGAAGAGGTCGCCTTGACGGTGGCAGATGGGCTCGCACAATTTGCTCAAAGTGTGCGCTAAGAACCTCATATTTCTATGTACAGGAGATCTAGCAGTAATACCATTCAGGAGATAGGTATTTGTGTACACACATTTTGTTATATACTTTTGCGCCGCACACAGGGCAGGTATACAGGTACAGGATGCTCATATGTAGTGAGAGTGTTGCAGTAATATTATAACTGGGCCTTAAGGGTAAAATGTTGATAACTACAGGTCCTGGAAACACATCAGAAACTAGAACCTGTAAGTAACTGGTTCCCTGCTAGTGATTAATATGTAAAGGGCAGTCTGGTACCAGGACCCGCGTTATAGGACACATTATCATCAGGCAGGTGCAGTCAGGACTCTTACAAGATCTGCGGCAGTCGTGTGGCGGTATAACACAGTCCCGCTCCTGCCTCAGGCGCCAGCAGTGGAGCCAACCCTGATCCTGGCAGCTTAACCCCTTATATGACACAGTCAGTGGCTTTCACAGCATTTAGGCACTTAAGACCGGAGAGGGAGGCGCGATCATGGTGCCGATGAGTTTCTATGGCAGCCGAGATCTAACAATGGACCCCATGACGGCCATCTTACTGCTCTTATTAGTCCCGGCTGAGGAGAGGTCTATGAGGACACCGGTCAGAGTTATGTCGCCTGCTCTGCAGCTATTAGAAATATCTAGGGCTGATTAGTTTGCTATCTGTAAATCGGATCTAGCCCTGCCCCCCCCAGCAGCACTGGGCTACCACTGGTGTGATCAGGGCTATTGGGCTCCTAGATTGGGCAGAGGAGCTCAGTCTTCAGCAGGAGCTGGCTGAGGAGAGCGGAGCGACTTGCATGGGGCTGCTGCACAAGAAGCAGCTCACAAGGTGGAGATTTATCCGGAGACGTGGTACCCGGGCTGTCATCTGCTTTGCAGGCTGCATAGTCGCTGCCTCCTAGGACCCGAACTTCACCCCTAACAGGCACAGCAGAGCTCGGACAGCTGCAAGTGCCGGAGAGTGGCTGATTAGTGACTGCTGTGTCTCCTGCACTCAGATAAGAGCGGTACAGAGCGGGGGCTCAGTAATGGTGAATACGGGAAGTGTCCACCCCTCACATGCCCTATATGTGGCCCCCAGAGGTAAAGTCTTCCCTGTACCCAGCGTCTCCTCCCGCCTTCACTGCTGGCGTGCGCCATTGCTTAGAGGGGATGTCTGAAGATAACAAGTTACATACATAGTAACATAGTTTTTAAGGTTGAAGGAAGACTAAGTCCATCTAGTTCAACCCATAGCCTAACATGTTGATCCAGAGGAAGGCAAAAAAAAACCCTGTGGCAAACACTAAGCTCCACATTGGGGAAAAAAATTCCTTCCCGACTCCATACGACAATCAGACTAGTTCCCTGGATCAACGCCCTATCATGGAATCTAGTTTTTGCAACCTGTAATATTATACTTTTCAAGAAAGGAATCCATGCCCTTCTTAAATTTTATTAGTGAATCACTCATTACAACATCATGAGGCAGAGAGCTCCATAGTCTCACTGCTCTTACAGTAAAGAATCCCCATCTGTGATTATGATTAAACCTTCTTTCCTCCAGACGTAGAAGATGCCCCCTTGTCCCCGTCTCTGGCCTCAGAGTAAAAAGATCAGTAGACAGGTCTTTGTACTGTCCCCTCATATACTTGTACATAGTAATAAGATCACCCCTAAGCCTTCGTTTTTCCACAGTAAATAACCCCAAGTGTAATAACCTGTCTTGGTATTGCAGACCCCCCAGTCCTCTAATAACCTTGGTCGCTCTTCTCTGCACCCGCTCTAGTTCAGCTATGTCTTTCTTATACACCGGAGACCAGAACTGTACACAGTATTCTAAGTGTGGTCGCACTAATGACTTGTATAGAGGTAAAATTATCTTCTCCTCATGAGCATCTATGCCTCTTTTAACGCATCCCATTATTTTATTTGCCTTTGCAGCAGCTGCCTGACACTGGCCACTAAACATGAGCTTGTCGTCCACCAATACACCCAGGTCTTTTTCAGTGACAGATTTATCCAGTGTTTTACAATTAAGCATATAATTATACATTTTATTTCCTCTGCCCAAGTGCATTACCTTACATTTATCCCCATTAAAGCTCATTTGCCATTTATCAGCCCAAGCTTCTAGTTTACATAGATCCTCCTGTAATATAAAATTGTCCTCCTCTGTATTGATTACCCTGCAGAGTTTAGTGTCATCTGCAAATATTGAAATAGTACTCTGTATGCCCCCTACAAGGTCATTAATAAATATGTTAAAAAGAAGGGGGCCCAATACTGACCCCTGTGGTACCCCACTGTTAAATGAGACCTAGTCTGAGTGTTTTCCATTAATAACCACCCTTTGTTTCCTATCACTGAACCAATTCTTAACCCACATACATATATTTTCCCCTATCCCCATTGTTCTCATTTTATGTATCAACCTTTTGTGTGGAACCGTATCAAAAGCTTTTGAAAAGTCCATATACACAACATCCACTGCATTTCCTTGGTCCAGTCCAGAACTTGCCTCCTCATAAAAACTGATCAGATTAGTCTGACAGGAACGGTCCCTTGTAAACCCATGTTGATATTGGGTCATGAGGCTATTCTTCTTCAGATACTCTATTATAGAATCTCTTAGGAAACCCTCCAGGATTTTTCCCACAGTAGAGGTTAAGCTTACCGGCCTATAATTTCCAAGTTCGGTTTCTGTCCCCTTTTTGAATATTGGCACCACATTTGCTATACGCCAGTCCTGTGGTACAGACCCTGTTATTATGGAATCTTTAAAGATTAAAAATAATGGTCTATCTATGACATTACTTAATTCCTGCAGTACTCGCGGGTGTATCCCATCCGGGCCTGGGGATTTGTCAACTTTAGTTATCACTTATCCACAGGCTCAGTGATCACTTACTGATCGTGGGGTCTGACCACTGCGAACCATCGTCTGATCGGGAAGGAGCGGAAAGTCAGGGAACAACTGCAGCTCCATTCATTCTCTATGGGGCTCTGGAAAAAGCCGAGCTCAGCACTTGGATGCCACATAAGGAATGAATGGAGCAGATCCTGGAGTAATAACATGTCCTCCTCAGCTTTCTGTCTGTGTAAGTGGCTCAGCCCTCGTCTCCCCTTCTGTTCCTGACTTCTGTTTTGTTCCCTGTGGACTTTCTCTCAGTCCTCTGCAGCCATTATGTGTGTAGACAACTTCAAAAAGAAAAAGTAGCAGAACATCAGTCATCTAATAATCCACGATATTCAGGGGGGAAAACAAAACGGTGATGTTCTTACACAGTCGCCTCCTATTGAGCTGATGAAGATGTCGGTGGCAGCACATTGCGGTTTGTGTTCTCTGCCTGAATATCGCGGATTATGTGACGTCCTGCAGCTTCTCATCATCCATGTTGGGCTGTTGGACGACGTGTGGACGCTCGGCTTGTTGGATTCTTGTGTTACTACCAGCACTGACTTTATATTGTGACTCCTGTGCCGATTCCCATTTCTAATTGCAGCGTGTTATACCAGCACGTGACGGCTGCCACAATCACGTGACGGCTGCCACAATCACATGACGGCTGCCACAATCACGTGACGGCTGCTACAATCACGTGACGACTGTAGCGTCGGCGTCCCTGCCTCCTGCTAGTCTGGGACGCCGTTCCCCTCACCTCTCCGCTCCGTGCCCGGCGTCTTCCTCCCGCTCTGCTGGCAGCGCACGCTGCTTCCCGGTCAAGGTGCTTAGGGCGCGCGCGCGCTCCCTCTCTCTTAAAGGGGCCGCGCGCGCCGTCCTAAGGAGTCCCCGGCCAATGGCCGGAGTACCTCACCATATATAAGGCACCTCCTCCAAAATGGAGGTGCCCGAGCTCTGTTGTTGCAAAGCCTTTCAACTCTGCTTCAGCCCTCAGGTCCCGTTGCCTGATACCTGCCTGATTTCTGTCTACCTGCTTGCAATCCTGTGGTCCGACAGTCAGCCTACCAGAACCTGCCAGTCTGTCTATGGATCAGTCCGCCTGCGGACCAGGAACTACCTGCCAGATACCTGCCTGCCTGTCCAGAGACTCTTACCCGCTCACCTGGGAGCGCTCACCTGGGAGCGCTCACCTGGGAGTGCTTACCTGCTACCCGCCTGCTAGCCTACCTGGAGGCTTAGCCGTCACTTGCTGTGACCACCTGCCTGTCCAGAGACTCTTACTCGCTCACCTGGGAGCACTCACCTGCTACCTGCCTGCTAGCCTACCTGGAGGCTTAGCCGTTACTTGCCGTGACCACCCGCCTGTCAAGACACTGTCCCCGTCACTTGCCGTGACCACCCGCCTGTCAAGAGACTGTCCCCGTCACTTGCTGTGACCGCCCTGCCCTTCTACCCTGAGACTGTCCTTGTCACTTGCAGTGTCTACCTACCCGCCTTCCCTGGGAGCCACCCGCTTCCTTACAACGACTACCCTTTGTATAGTAGCTCAGAGGTTCCACCTCCCACACCCGTTACAGTTTGCTCAGGCCATGGAACCCGGTGGCACCCAAGCTCCCTCGCTCTCGGACCTATGTCATGAACTTTCCCGTCAGAGGTCCCAACAGGAGTCCATCCTGAGTCACCTGCGTAGTGTTAACTCTCACCTGGACACACTGACTGTCTCATCGGGAGCTGCTTCCACTCGCACACTTACTACCCCGGCGCCGCCGCTGCACAGCAATACCATAGCATCCCTTCCCGGTCCCCGTCTCTCCGCCCCGCCTCGTTTTGGCGGAGATCCCGGTCAGGCACGGGGCTTCACTAACCAGTGCACTCTGCACTTCGAACTTTTGGCACATCAGTTTTCCACCGACTGAGCCAAAGTAGCCTTCATCATGTCCCATCTCACGGGGGAGGCGCTGGCTTGGCTAAATCCTCTATGGGAGAGAGGAGATTCCCTGGTGTCCAACCTGCCAGCCTTTCTCACGGCTTTCCGGAAAGTCTTCGACGAACCAGGACGGAAGACCTCATCCGCCTCATCTCTGCTACGCCTCCGTCAAGGAAGTCTCACCGTGGGCCAATATGCCATACGGTTCCGTACCCTTGCTTCGGAGCTTGCCTGGGATAATGACGCCCTGGTGTCCGTCTTCTGGGAGAGTCTGTCCGGCCGTATTAAAGATGAACTCGCCGGTCGGGACATTCCTACCACTCTCGACGACTTAATAACACTCGCCACCCGGATTGACATCCGGTTCCAGGAGCGCACCAAAGAGGTCACCCGTGAGAGGAGGTTTCCACGCCTTGCCCCTACCTTTCAGAAACCCGTCACTTCCTCCGTTCCTCCTCAGGCGCACTCACCCGAGCCTATGCAGGTCGACCAGACCAAGATGGTCAAAACCCGTCAAGAATTACGCTGTGCCGAGGGGAGCTGCTTCTACTGTGGCAGTAAGGAGCACCGGATCCGTTCCTGCCCGGAGAGGTCGGGAAACGCCTGTGTCTAGGATCGCTCAGAGAGGTCGTCCTAGACACGAGTAAACCCTCTCCATCTCTGATGCTGTCGGTCTCTATCATCTGCGGGGAGAACAGTTTCTGTGAACTAGCTCAACTTGACTCTGGAGCTGCCGGAAATCTCATTTCTCTATCCCTGGTAGAGAAATACCACATTCCCACCAAACCCCTGGCTGTACCCTTATCTGTCGCCTCCGTGGATGGGGGTCTCTTACCGCATCCCATTCAACTCATCACCGAATCCATAACTCTGCAGGTGGGAATGCTGCACTCTGAAAGCATCTTCTTCCATGTTCTGCCTGGACTCTCTCACGCCCTCTTGCTAGGCCTACCTTGGCTCCAGAAACATGCACCCGTGCTTGATTGGCAGACCGGAGAAGTCCTTCGCTGGGGAGAGGACTGCCATAAGACTTGTTTAGTTCCCGTTCTTCCTGCCTGTCCTTCTCCTACCCCAGCCAATCTACCCGGCCTACAGGTTCCCTATTGGTCTTATGCGGATGTCTTTAATAAAAGAGAAGCAGAGACATTACCCCCTCATAGACCATACGATTGCCCAATCGACCTGATACCTGGCGCTACTCCTCCCCGTGGGCGTTTTTACCCTTTGTCCGCTGCTGAGACCCGGTCCATGTCTGAATATATTGAGGAGAATCTGGCCCGGGGATTTATCCGGAAATCTACCTCCCCGGCGGGAGCAGGCTTCTTCTTCGTCAAAAAGAAAGACGGCTCACTCCGTCTAGACATTAGAAACGTATCGTCACATTTAATGTCGGAGGTGTAGATCACTTTAAGAGAATTTCCGTCCCGTCCTGTAATGAGCCATGTGAGCTCCTTGTCTGATCAGGATAACAGAGGGGTGGAATGTATTTGTACACATGACAGATTAGTTGTTGGCTTCTCGGGTTTGGGCTTTGGACGCTGTAGGCCTCGTCTTTACAATGTACTGCCTCCTCTCTGTTTACAGCCTGGGAAGACACATGATAAGTTCAGGTAATATGATCTGTAGGAAAAAAATGGGTGAAGCCAGACTGCGGGACTAAGTTTAGATCAAGTGCGTCAGTAACCTTTATCTCACCAAACAGGTCACAGTCGTTCACGTTCATTTCAGATCTCACATGTACAAATACACATGAATGAGCACGGTCATGCACTGTGGACTTGTGGCCTGAGGCCACGGCCCCACTATCAGTAATCGGTCAGTATTTTTTCTCAGGAGTGGGAGCCAAAACCAGGAGTGGGTGATAAATGCAGAATTGGTGACTTGTTTCTATTAGACCGTTTCTCTGATTGTTCCTCACCTGGTTTTGGCTCCCACTCCTGAGAAAAAATACTGACCGAATACTGATAGTGTGGCCAATCATCAGCGTCAGGCCACAGCCCCACTAACAAGTCCACCGGTGCTCATATAAAGCCTTTTCAAAAGGGCCGATACAAAGTGTACCAAGATGGTTGCTTATTGTCGGCAGCACGTCCTGTTTACATGGGCAGATGAGATGACTATAAACAATCCAATCAGGCGATGGATGAGTCTTTTTCTAAATAATACATTGTTCCTGGTTAATAATATTTTTTTAGGACTTGGACCTCCTAAAATTAGGACTTTAAAAATCCTAAATATTTTCACCGTGATAGTGATGCTCATAGTCAGTCTCCTCTCATATGCCACAGCAATTCCAACAGTAAAGCGTTGTCCCATACACAAGAGTACTTCAGCCGAGTGTCTCTGTGTTCTCTATAAGAGAACCGCAGTCCTACATCTTTGGTGATAAGCTATCTCCAGGGAAACAGAAGGATCAATAGTTCAAAATCGGACATGTCGGACACTTTAGAGGTATTCTCATCTCCAAAATCCTATCCCAATATGTAGTAGGTGTAATAATATTAGCAAATACCTACAATTATAAATGTAGGATAGTTCTTCTGACTAGCTATGTCACTTACCCCATGTGCAGGGCATTGCAGTAGCTTAGGTATTCATTGTTACGACCACTAAGCGTAACTATGTGTGGTCGTAACCATGGATGCCTAAGCTACTGCAATGCCTTGCACATGGGGTAAGCAACATTGCTAATCAGAAGGACTATACTACATTTCTAATTGGAGGTATTTGCTAATATTATTATTACACCTACTACATATTGGGATAGGATCTTGGAGATAGGAATACCCCTTTAACTTCCCCAACAATCAGTTGTCTGGGCCCCCATACACATTTGAGTTTCAGCTGAATCTGTCAATATCGGTGGGATAGGTCAACATTAGTCTAATATGTATGGTGGGCCTTCAGTTAGATATTTTGGTTCTAATACAGCTAAATATACCAGTAGAGTTTATACAATGGGCTCTGTGCTGCTTTATAATGGTCACCCCAGAGTTTGAAGACCCCGTAGATCCCAGTATACCACACAATAGAACATTTGCTGCATTTTACAACAGTTTGGCTTTTGTTGATTCTTATTTCCATAAAGAACGGATGCAGCCAAATATCCCAGAATACTAAGAATTATTCAGGAATGGTTCCTTGAATAGTCAGGTATTTTCTTTTTTTCCTCGATGTCCTGGAAAGAGGTGAAGGCTCAGCAGGAGAAGCTCCGAGATGATCATTCCATCATAATGTGTCATTGTCGAGTCTTCAGATGTGGTCCTCTCCCCGCGTGGGGTTTTCCTTTTAGGAGGAAGCTTTATATTTACCATGTCAGTGTTATGCATTGTTACTTATTTTTATGTTATGTGAATGTTTTATACACGAGAACATTGACCACTGAGCCTTTATTATAGAATTCTCGGTAAAGCTACTAAATATAGCCTAATGATTGTTATAGCAGAAGATGGAGTCCCTCAAGTTTAAAGGCCCCATCTATGCTATATAAGTCTGACAGTTATTTTAGGTAAAAAAACAGCAAGCTGAAATGTTCCTTCTTGTATCAATAGCGTGTCCTTGCTAAAAAGATAACGTGATTCTCCCTGGCCTGATGTTTCTTCTTGTAGTAATAATGTGTTCTTGCAGAAAGATGAAATGAGCTTGCTAACTAGATAAGTCTAATTAAATATTTTAAAGCATACAGAAACTAGTTTTTTTCACTTGTTCAGCTAAACTGTATAATCGAACCATATATGGCAAATCCGTTTCCTGCCTTTAGGGTGTATATTAGCCCTGTGTTTTGTAATAAAGTTTTTAGAGTATGTTTAGACACAAACATCCTGTCCTGTGTCTTCATTCTCTCCGAGCTCGTAATCCAAAGGATAGAAGACCCAAAATTCAGTGACGACAGCTGGCGCCTCGAACAGGGACCTTGAGTTAATCTACCCAAGGGTGCTCGACCGGTCCGAGACGTGGGACGAGTGAAGCTCTCTGTTGGTGATATATACAGCGCTGAGGTAAGAATAACTGTTATATTCTACCTAATTATATCACTGCATAGAAGAGACTCCCTCACCCCCGAGCGGTCGGCTCCCCAGGTAATTCAACAGATTGTTGTCTGGCTCAGGTCCCTTTGAACCAGTAGAATCCCTCAGATAAATTGACAGTCCTGCCTTCTATCCTTTAGAGAATTTAATGAAAGTATGGATCCGATGATTGTGTTGTGGATGTGTCCCGGGATTGATGTTTTTGGTCTGTTTTTCTGGTTGGCGTATAAGTCCTAGAGAGGCTAGTAGTGGAATGGTTCAGAAACCTTTGTGGCCCATTGTCTAAGTGACTGAGGAGTCTCTTCTAGGTGAGGAGAACCGAAAAAAATGGGGAACCAAAATGCCAAGGAAGGCATTATAGCCAAAGACTTAGTGGTACGCAGAGAAGGGAAACAGGCACTGATTGGAATTGACAAAATATTGTGTAAAGCGGGAATGAATGAGAATGGAGAGATGAATGGAGAGAAATGGAAATCCTTCTTTAACTCCTATCATGGATGGTTGAAAGATAAGGGTCTGTTGAAGACAGTAGATGTATGGATGAATGCATGCGCTTATTTTGAAGGAAAGATTGAAGAATTAGGAGACGGACGTTACAGACTGACAAAAACTGGAATGACAGATTTTCCTCCCTGTCCGCTCCCGACGTCACCCCCACCCCAGTACCAGAATTCCCAGGAACCTAAATGTTGGGTTTGCCCCAGATGTGGACAACAGAACCCCTTGACAGTAGACATCTGTGTGGCATGTGGAGGACCGAGACCCCACCCAGCTAGTCTATTCCCAATGAGGATGGTAGTTGTGCCAGCAGCACCAGCAGGGGGGGATGCAGTGGTTCCAGGTCAGGAAGCTCGTACAATGTTAATGTATAGACCATGGAGTCCTTCAGAGCAGTTGGCACTGATCTCCCAGCTGCCAGATCCGTCCCAGTCCCCTATGGGTTTTGCTAGAATGATCACCACCATACAGGATACGTATCATGCCACTAGAATAGATCTGCAGGGGGTAATTAAGGGAAAATTGGCAGATGAAGCCCGCTATGATAGGTTGATAGATGAGACAAAAAAACAGTATGCCAATAGGACCGGACCCGTAGATGCAGAATCTAATGATGCAGCAGCTGGAGTCCTATTCGCAGCAGCGTTGGTAAAAGCATGTCAAGACAGGCAAGCAGAAAAGCAAGTTACACTAGAAGATAGAGTGCAGGGAAAGGAGGAAGATCCTAAGGATTATTTCTATGCACTAAAGAAAACCTGGTCAGAAATGGGGTTCAACCCCGGGAATAAGACTAGTGAGAGGGTATTAGCAAGTGCTTTCATGAATGGACTAAAGAAAGAGATTGCAGAGAAGGTAAAAGAAAGTAGACCGGACTGGAGATCAGTGAAGGCAGAAGATTTAGCTAGAATAGCTCAGGGGGCACAGCATGACATAGCGCAGGCAAAAAGAGCTGCCAGAATACATATAGTAGAGACGACCCCCAGAAACAACAGAGGCAGAGGACAGACTGAAGGAGAAGGACAGAGACTATGTTACGGATGTAAAAAGCCAGGACATTTTAGAAAGAACTGTAGGACCAACCCGTATCCAAATGCTCAGAGTACGGGTCCTCCAGCCGACCAAACAACGCCCCCATAAGATGAGGGAAGCTTGCACATGAACCCCCTCATCTCCTTACCCCCAACTCCCAGTTGTATAGTGCAGGTGAACCTACCAGGGGGACATGAAATCGATTTCCAAGTAGATACGGGGGCCGACAATTCAGTAATTACGCAAGGTGATTGGCCATATACTGACACTGATTTTTCACATCATGTCATTGCCACCCCCTTCAATTCCCCGTCTGTCCTGCTTCCTGTCACTAAAAGAATTCCCCTGCAAATTCAAGGAGCTACTGTACATAGCCAGCTCATGGTATCGCCCCGAGGCCAATGTAACCTTTTGGGAAATGATGTGTTGTCCCAATTACAAGCACATATTGAGTATCATCCCGATGGCACTGTCACCATGACCCCAGGTTTAAAACCAAGTACCCTTTGCAAAATTATGTCACTAGATATTGCCAGCATAGAAGAGACAAATGAGTTTCCCCCGATATTGGAGCAGGCTGTACCACATGATTTTTGGGCCTCAGGCAAAACAGATGTTGGTAGGTTAAGAGTTCAACCAGTAATGGTGAAATTAAAACCAGGAGCCATCTTGCCTCAACAGAAGCAGTATCCCCTTAGCTCGGCTCAGGAGAATGCCATAGCCCAGCAGGTCCAAAAATTACTACAGAGAGGAGTCCTAGTCAAAACCCAGTCCCCTTGCAACACTCCCCTGTTCCCAGTAAAGAAAAAGAGCGTGCCAGGACAACCAGCCGCATATAGAATGGTCCATGACCTCCGGTTGGTTAACAAAGCCACAGAACTTCTAACACCAGTTGTGCCCAACCCGCATACTCTTCTGTCACAGATACCTTCTAATTCTCTTTGCTTTTCAGTGGTTGATTTGGCAAATGCATTTTTCAGTGTACCATTACATCCTGACTGCCAGTACCTGTTTGCTTTCACATTCCAGGGTAGTCAATATACATGGACAGTGTTGCCACAGGGTGCCCAGAATTCACCCACAATGTACACTGCAAGCCTGCAGGAAATACTGGAGGGATGGTCTGAACCACATATCGTTGCTCTGCAATATGTCGATGACCTGCTCATTTGTGCCCCCTCCAGGAAACAATGTCATAGTGCAACTATATCGCTTATGTTGTTTATCTATCACGCTGGCTGCAAGGCATCGAAAGATAAGCTTTAGTTTTGTAAATCTTCAGTCACCTTTTTGGGACATTGCATTAGACCAGGAGCTCGTCATTTAACAAATGCACGCAAACAAGCAGTACAGGCATTCACCGTCCCCATTAATGTTGCAGCCCTCAGAACTTTTCTTGGACTTGTTTCCTATTGCAGACAGTGGATTCATGCCATCTCTGTTTTAATGCAGCCCCTCTATGACTGTCTTACCCCAACACCTTTTGTACTAACATCAGAGGCAATAGACTGTTTTTATTCTCTCAAGAACCGTATTTTGGCCGCTCCAGCTTTGGGTACCCCTAATTATGAGCTCCCATTTACTCTGTACCTTCATGAATAAGCTGGACATGCAGCAGGAGTTTTAACTCAAACACACGGTGATAATCAGAGACCTGTTGCCTACTTTCGTGGCAGATTGGATGCGGTAGCCAGAGGTGCACCATCCTGTGTACGTGCTCTGCATGCTGTTGGACTATTACTCCATAAATCCGCAGACATTGTTCTTGACCACCCACTCACCGTTCTAACACCTCATGATGTCTACACTATATTGAATCAAGTGCAACCCGCTCACCTCTCAGCAGCACGTCATCTCAGGTTACAATGTGCACTGTTAATGCCTCCCAATGTTTCTTTACAGAGGTGTACTACCCTGAATCCAGCAACTTTGTTACCTCTCTCGGATCTAAAGGAGGAGTCAGGTACTGTGCTTTTTAAGGAAGATCCAAGAGAGGAAGTTCCTCATGACTGTGTACAAATGATGGCACAAGAAACGGCAGGTTTACCTACTGGATTTGAACATGAATTACAAAATGCAGATTTTGAATTTTTTGTAGATGGATCCCGTCATCAGGACGATTCAGGTACCTTCCATACTGGATATGCAGTTGTCTCACTCAATGCAGTAATCAAGGCAGAACCAATGCTCCCACACCAGTTGGCTCAAGAAGCTGAACTTAGGGCCCTAACCGAGGCCTGTAAACTAGCGGAAGGTAGTATTGTTAACATTTACACAGATTCTAGGTACGCATTCGGTATATCGCATGATTTTGGTCCAATATGGAAGTCAAGAGGTTTCCTGACGGCAGCAGGACACCCCATTAAGAATGCTGATGCGGTCCAGCAGTTAATTGATGCGCTACAACTACCTAAACAAGTAGCTGTCATAAAGGTAAGAGCACATACCAGACGCACCGACCAGGTAAGCAGAGGAAATGCGATGGCAGATGCAGCGGCAAAAACAGCAGCCTGTAAGCCGCAACAAGGGTCAACAGTACGTCAGTTAAGTGCCCCTAAAAACCCCTTTGTGTCGGAGGACATCTTATCCCAAATGCAGGCTCAGGCTCAAAAGGAGGAGGTTGATAAGTGGTTAAAGGAAGGTGCATGCCTGAATGAAGCAAATGGGGTATGGGGGAAAGGGACACGACGATGACTTCCAAGGGCACTGTACCCAGCAGCTGCCCAGATACTACATGGGCCGACACACCAATCTAAAACGGGTGTGATGAGTGTGATGCAGAAACATTGGGTGGCACCAGGATTCTCCACCTGTATTGAAAACCTGGTACAAGGGTGCATGATATGTGCTACACATAATCAGGGTAGAGTAGTTAAAACACCACCCAAACACACACCCCGGCCCCTCTATCCATTCGAGAGACTGCAAATTGATTATATTCAGCTGCCAAAGTCAGGATCATGGGAATATGTGTTGGTTTGTATTGATTTGTTCTCAGGATGGCCAGAGGCTTTCCCGATTGCCAAAGCCACGGCTGCGGCAACCGCAAAGAAACTGCTTGCGGAGGTGGTCTGCAGGTATGGGGTACCAGAGGTAATTGAGAGTGACAGAGGTACACACTTCACAGGTGAAATAATGAATGAAGTCATGTCAGCTCTAGGAATTCAACAAGCATTCCATACCCCATATCACCCACAAAGTAGTGGTAAAGTGGAAAGACTGAATGGGACATTGAAATTAAAAATTCAGAAAGCCATGGCTGAGACAGGAAAACCATGGCCGGACTGTTTACCACTTGCTCTGTTTTCAGTAAGATACACGCCTAATAGAAAGACTGGACTCTCTCCATATGAGATATTGTTTGGCAACGTACCCAGCCTAGGGTGTTTCTATCCGCAAGCATTAGAAATGAACAACCATGTGCTAAGTTCCTATGTGAGGACTTTACACAAAAAGATTAAGCAAGTACATGATAATGTCTTCAGTTCTCTTCCAGATCCAGATCAAGACTCTAGCAGCCATACGCTGCAACCTGGAGACTGGGTGGTTATAAAAAGACACGTGAGGAAAAGCCTAGATCCACGGTTTGATGGACCCTTTCAAGTTCTGCTGACCACAAGCACAGCCGTTAAGTTAGAGGGAAAAGAGACCTGGATCCACGCGTCCCATTGCAAAAAGATACTAGGAGAACCAGCGGACAAAGACTGATGACATTGTTTATACTTACCTGCATCCTTGCGACCACAGGTGCATGGACTAGGTTAGGCACCATGGATGGAGACGACAATAGATTCATTAGACACCATCTTGCTCTAATCGATGGACTAAAGGAGCAAAACCAGACCATTGCTAATTGTTGGATATGTACACATGCCCCTGTGACGTCCACTAGCATACCCTTTCTCGCTGTCCCAGTCTCATGGGAAGAGATAAACTTTTGAGTGAACTGTTCAGATACTTTGGCCAATAATTCCACACAGAGATTTTCCTTTCTAAATCCCGCAAATTGGTTTAAAGGTATTGGTGGGTGGTTGGCTGGTATAGTACAAGCTATTTTACAGGTTTTGCTAATGTGTCTTGCGGTTTATTTGGTTTTTAAGCTTTTTTTAATGTGTATTCAGCGTTGTACTAAAAGAAAACATAGAAATTCGTATTGATAAATGAAGGAACAAAAGGATGGAATGTTATAGCAGAAGATGGAGTCCCTCAAGTTTAAAGGCCCCATCTATGCTATATAAGTCTGACAGTTATTTTAGGTAAAAAAACAGCAAGCTGAAATGTTCCTTCTTGTATCAATAGCGTGTCCTTGCTAAAAAGATAACGTGATTCTCCCTGGCCAGATGTTTCTTCTTGTAGCAATAATGTGTTCTTGCAGAAAGATGAAATGACCTTGCTAACTAGATAAGTCTAATTAAATATTTTAAAGCATACAGAAACTAGTTTTTTTCGCTTGTTCAGCTAAACTGTATAATCGAACCATATATGGCAAATCCGTTTCCTGCCTTTAGGGTGTATATTAGCCCTGTGTTTTGTAATAAAGTTTTTAGAGTATGTTTAGACACAAACATCCTGTCCTGTGTCTTCATTCTCTCCGAGCTCGTAATCCAAAGGATAGAAGACCCAAAATTCAGTGACGACATGATAATATACAATCACGTTTGTTGTACTTGCGGAATTTTATTCTAGTGGTTTCCTGCTTCCTGACTGTGATTTAGATTAAATACTATCTGACCACGGTCACTTGTGAGGTCCGAGTACTATCTACGTCTTATACGAGTGTTGATCATGTTAAGGAATATATCAGCTAGAAATTTCTGTAATTATTAAAACCAGACATTTATATTCTTTTTTATCAATAGGTTTTTAATTTCTGATTGTCAAGATTTTTCTAATTGTATTCTCTCTAAATGATTAGGCGGCAATATTACCTGAGCTGATAAGCCTTACAGTGGATATATGGACCACTTTAGACTGTGGATGTTCACTGGGTTATAGGCATGCTCTCTGACCTGTGCAGAGGTCATTGTGCAGAGAGGGGGGAGAAGGTCAGCTGAGACCATCGCCTTTTGTGAATGGTGGATCCTGTATTATCTATATGACAAGATGTTACCTTTTATTTTAATCCTGTCTGTGATGATAATAAGATGGCTGCTGAGAATCTCTACAGAACAGGCAGGGTAAGCCAATGCTGAGACTTAATATGCATTTACACTGAAAGATTATAAACGAGAGCTGCTGAGAAGTGGAGTGTAAATAGGCTATAGGGTAAAACGAGAAAAAGACGGATTTTGGTAAGACTTTACCTGTAAAATCCTTTTCAGCGAAGGAAGGAAGGGAGACACAGATCCATTACTAGTGGGGGTAGGCGGAGCCCCACAGGATAGTTCACCTCAGATTTAGAAAAAGTGACAACCGGCCCCTCCAGCTTAGGCTCCTCCTACTCCCATGTTCTCCAGTCCGTACACAAGCTAAGGAAGAGCAGACAACACCAGGGGAACAACACAACCCCTTCTGAAAATTCATAAATGTGAGAGAACAGGTTATGTATATAACAGCATGAAAACACACAGTCCCAGGCACTACTTACTGGACCTGACAACTGCGATGAGCTGGCAATGCTGGAACAGAGCCCTAGTGCGCCAACCCCAGACCAGATGACCGCCATCAGGAGGGAGTCGCGCCGCATCTAGAAAAACCATAATACACTTCTGCCATGGGAGGGTGCTGTGTCTCCCTTCCTTCCTTCGCTGAAAAGGATTTTACAGGTAAGGTCTTACCAAAATCCGTCTTTCAGCAGCAGAAGGGAAGGAAGGGAGACACAGATCCATTACTAGTGGGAAGTCCCAAAGCAGTCCAAAACTCAAGGGTGGGAAACAGTGGCAGGATCGCCAACACCCCAACAACTTAGGCAAGTGCGCAACAAGCGCCGAACAAAAAATAAAGAGATAACCTAAACCACTGCCGCCTGCAGGACCCTGCGTCCCAAGGCCGCATTGGCGGAAGCACTCACGTTCACTTTATAAAATTTAGTAAAAGTGTGAACGGAGCACCAGGTAGCCGCCCGGCAGAGCTGCGCTGCCGAAGCCCCCTGACGAAAAGCCCACGACGAACCAACAGCTCTCGTGGAATGAGCTTGAACCTTAACCGGACAAGGCTCGCCCTTGAGCCGGTACGCCTCCAGGATAGCCGAACATATCCACCGAGCTATAGTGTCCTTGGAAGCCCGCTGACCACGGCGACGACCAGCAGGAATCACAAACAGAGAATCCGATTTTCGAAACCCTTGCGTGATTGAAAGATAGAACTTCAATGCCCGCACCAAATCAAACGAGTGCAAGGCCCGCTCCTTCAGACTCTTTGGTTTCGGACAGAGGGAAGGCAACAGGATGTCCTGATTGAGGTGGAAAACGCGACACCACTTTAGGTAAAAAATCTCCACGGGTACGAAGCGCCACACGATCCGGGTGGAATTCCAAAAAAGGGGGCGAGCAAGACAGTGCCGCCAACTCCGAAACCCTTCTTAAAGAGGTGACCGCCACCAGGAAGGCCACCTTCCAAGAAAGCAAGTAAAGCGTAGCTGAATCCATAGGCTCAAACGGCCCATGCTGAAGAGCCTCCAAAACTAAATTGAGCCGCCAAGGAGCCACAACCGCCCTCCGAGGCGGAAACTGATGTGCAACCCCGCGAAAAAATGAACGCACATCCCTGCGTGAGGCAATAGCCTTCCGAAAAAGCCCGGATAGTGCAGAGACCTGACCCCGCAAGGTACTAACTGCTAGACCCTTGACCAGACCACATTGCAGAAAGGCCAAGAAGTTGGGAATGGAAAAAACCCTCGGGTTCCTTGACGATCCAGAACACCATGAATAGAAGGCCTCCCAAGTTCTGTGATAAATACTAGTCGTAGCTGGACCTCTGGCCGCCCGCAAGGTGGCAATGACCTCGGACGAAAACCCACGACGGGTCAAGATTTCGGTCTCAAGAGCCACGCCGTCAAACGAAGTGACTTCAGGTCCGGATGACGAATGGGCCCTTGAGTTAACAGGTCCGGGCGAAGAGGCAGTGGAAACGGAGGCGCTGCCAGAAGAGACACCAGCGTTGAATACCACACCCTCCGCGGCCAATCCGGCGCCACCAAAATCGCCGATACTCGTTCGAGATTGATCCGCCTGATCACCAGAGGAAGTAAGGATACCGGCGGAAACACATAGATCAGCTCGAACTGGTCCCACGGGGCCACTAGAGCATCTACCGCCACAGCCTCCGGGTCCCTGTACCTGGACATGATTGTCGGAATCTTGGCGTTCAGCCTGGATGCCATCAAGTCCACTTGGGGAGTCCCCCAATGGGAGCACAGCAGAGTAAAAACCTCCGGATGAAGACTCTATTCTCCGGGATCTACCCGCTCGCGACTGAGGAAGTCCGCCGAGATATTCTGCACACCCGGGATGTGAAACGCGGAGATGACTGGAACCCTGAACTCGGCCCAAAGCAGGATCCGAGAGACCTCCATCATGAGTCTGGAACTCCTCGTCCCGCCCTGATGGTTGATATACGCGACAGCTGTCGCATTGTCCGTCTGAATCCGGACCGGCAGACCGCTCAAAGGGACCGTCCAATGTCGGAGGCAGAGAAATATTGCTCTCAACTCCAGAATGTTGATTGGCAGAGACGACTCCTCTGACGACCAGACCCCCTGAACCCAGAGGTCGTTCCAACCCCCCCCCCAGCCAGTCAGGCTGGCATCGGTGGTAATCACCGACCACCGTGGGAGAAGAAGGGATTTCCCCAGGGATAGAGCCTCCAGACGTAACCACCATCCAAGAGACTCTCGCACCCTGTGGGAGATGACGACACAGCGATCCAGCGAAGTCGGCGATCGGTCCCAACGGGTCAGAATAAGATCTTGGAGATCCCGGGAATGAAATTGTGCAAACGGCACCGCTTCCATTGCTGCCACCATCAGACCCAGAAGGCGCATGCACTTCCGAAGGGAAATCGCCCTCACCGACCTCATAGCCTGGACGTGGTGACGAAGGTTCGCTTGTTTGTCCGGAGGGAGGGACACCACTGCCCGTACGGTGTCGAAATGCATCCCCAAGAACAGGATTGACTGCGACGGCTCCAATGACGACTTCTTCCAATTGACCAGCCACCCGAAGTCTTCCAGGTGCTGAAGGGAGAGATCGCGAGCTGTCACTGCCTCCTCCGCTGTGGGCGCCACAATTAACAGGTCGTCCAGGTAGGGGAGAATCGGAACTCCTTGCTTTCGAAGGAGCGCCATGAGCGGCGCCAGAACCTTTGTAAAAACCCTGGGCGCCGAGACCACCCCGAAAGGTAGGGCCACAAATTGGTAATGGGCCTGCCCTACGGCGAAACGCAGGAAGCACTGGTGAGCCCTGCCAACAGGGACATGCAAATAGGCGTCGCGGATGTCGATCGACACCAAAAAATCGTACTGCGACAAGGCCGCCACGACGGAGCGAAGAGACTCCATACGGAATTTCCGGATTCGGACATGAAGATTCAAATCCTTGAGGTCCAGAATGGGATGAAACTTGTCCTCCTTTTTTGGGGACCACAAAAAGGTTAGAGTAAAAACCCCCTTCCCCGGTCCTCCGGCGGAAACGGAACCACTACACCCTGCTGCAGAAGAGAGTTGACCTCCCGCAGCAGAGCAGCAGCCAGCTTGGGCACGGACGGGATGCGAGACTGACGAAACCTGTCCGGGGGTAGAGAGTGAAACTCTATGAAATAGCCCGCTGACACAACCCGTGTCACCCAGGCGTCCGATTCGTGGGACGCCCAAACCGACCCGAATTGTAGCAGCCGACTTCCCACCCGAGAGCCCTCGAGAGGGATCCTGGCGTCAGTCCGCCTTAGCGGGCTTTTTGTCAGCCTCCCTTTTGTCCCGACGGAAATGCTGTTTCCAGGGAGTACGGGATTTCTGGGTGGACTTCTTACCGGAAGACGAGGGACGACCCAATCTCCAAGAGGGCTGATCGAATCGTCCCCTGGGTCGAAAGGACCGACGACCACTACCGGCACTTGACCTGTCAGACGTAGAGGCCGCTGCTTTCCGCTGTGGCAAAGCCACATCCTTGGCCTTAGCAATCAGCTCCGTGAGGTCCGAACCAAAAAGCAGACCGCCCTTGTACGCCAGAGTAAGCAAACCTTGTTTGGATACTGCGTCTCCAGTCCACTGTTTGAGCCACAGTGCTCTACTGACTGTGACGGCCGAGGCTTGAGCCCTGGACAGAAACAAAGTAGTATCCAGCACTGCGTCTCTGCTATATCGGGCCACCTCTTCCAACAGCTGGAAGAGCCTTTCCACGTCAGACAGCGGAGTCCCATCTTGCCATGCTGACCGCAGCTGATCCAACCATCTCAGGGAAGCCTCACCAGTATAATGTTAGGTGTCAGGCATGTGCTGGGCATGAAATTGGGTCAGAATCATCTGTGGATTCTGTGGTCTCCCATTCTGGTCCAGCCAGGGCAGACACTGCTCAGCATCACCATCTGGCCCAACGCCTAACTAGTGCACTAGATGTACAGGCTGTCCCCACATGGCCCCCAAGGCCGCTCGGAATCCATGACCCACGGCCTCGTAGATGGACTTCGCCGCTAACTCCGTCCTTCTGTCCAGCGGATCCTGTAGACTCGCCTTCCCTTTAACCGGAAGCAAAGAAGATTTGCTCAGCTGAGACAATGGCACGTCCACTTCAGGAGAGGGGACCCAATTAGCGATCATCTCTGTGGAGCAGGGATACAGGGCATCAAAAAACCGCATCCCTTGGAAGCGCTTATCCGGACACAGGCATTCTCTCTCCACCGCCTCGTTAAGTTCATCGTGCGCTGGCAGTGTCGAACGAGCCCGACGCGACTCCTGATACAGCCGGGCCGACTTGCCCGGCCTCGTCACCTCTTCAGACAGCTATAACACTTCCCGCAAGGCTCCAATAAGAGCATCCACGTGGCCTGAAAGCGAAGCCGAGCGACCCTGCCGATCCTCTTCATCAGAATCGGAGATCTCACCAGCAGAGCTTGTCGGTGAATCCGAAGCCTTTGATGCGCTGCGCGGAGGAGACAGCGCCACCACAGGCCTGTGGCGCTTCTTGCCCCGCGCCGGTAGGGACTTAGCTGATACCCAGTGACCCAGGAGGTCAGACAGACTGTCAATGGAGCGAGTGAGCGCTTTAACATCACTGAGGCCCCGACCAGAGACGAACCTGACGCCGTCAACCCCGGCATATCAGATACGCGTGACCGATCCTGAAGCGGGCCGGGAGAGAGGTCCGCGCCGCCTGGACCCTGATCCGACATGCCCCCTACTCAGTAGCGAGCGTCGCGGAAAGAGCAGTAATAACCCCTTACAAGAGCACAGTAACCGGGGAAGTGAGATCCTGCTATCACAGCCTGTTCCCACAAAACAATTTACCAAGCACTGAAGGGTTAAAGATTCTCCTTAGAGGGAGAAAAGCTACCCCAGCATTGCAGAAAAAAGGTTTTCTGATGATGGCCAGAAGGGGTTAATGCTGCTGAACACGCAATGCACCTTGCCTTAAAAGGACTAAGGTGTGCATGCAGCAGAGAAGACAGCAGCGTTCTGTGCTGTAGAGATGAGACAAACAGATGACTCACCAGCTTCCTGGAGCCTGTGTGTGAGAGCGGAGAGCAGGGGGGAGGGAGAGGACAGCGCTGAGCTCCGTGAGGCAATGGCCGTTTGCAGAGCCGAAGAGAAGGAAGGCAGGAGGGGGGCGGGGACTGCCCAGCGCGCGCTTTCCAGGCGCTTCCTGTCTGCAAAGACGATGGCAGGCAGCCAAGAACATAAGCCACGCCCCCCCGTTACACTAACGGAGCCCGCGCTCCTCTGACCCGCTCCCCTGCTAACAGCAGCGGTGATGTGCATTCTCCAGTATTACACCTCTGCCTGAAAAGACAAAAGGTGCAGTCACCATAAGACAGTAACACACACACACACACAGGGCACTTACCCAGCTGAGCGCCACAGGGACCCCCAGGGATGTGTGACGCCATGGCCCTTCGCTCCCCCCCACGGCGGAGCTCGCAGGGACCCCTAGATGCAGTGTGCGTCTCCGCCAGGGAGCACCCTGTATCCCCCGGGGCCGGCAGGCTTATGCGGGGACCTCCTTAGGGGGTACGCAGATCCGCCAGGGGAGGGCCAGGGGTCCCAGCAGCGCTGAGACCCCCTGAGACCTCTAGACCACGGGGGGTCCAGGTCTCCTGGTAAAAATAAAAAATTCTTCTGAGGAGCTGCAAAGCTTACGCCTTCTGAACGTTCAACGCACATCATTTAGCATGGTTTTCCTGTGTAAACAGGCTTCTAAACCTCCGACAATCAGTAAATATTTACCAGTTAGTGGTGGTTTACTGCCACTAATCTGTCTGTGTAAATGGAGTATTAGTGGGCAAAGCAAAAATTCCAAGATTTTAGGATTTTATTTTTATATGTAACCTCTCACCGCATTAGGATGTGAATGAACATCCTGAGAAGGAGCCTGCGTGTGTGGAGGTGGCTCAGGAACTCCACAAGAAGCTGATGGTGTCTGTTAACTATTTTGAATGTGCGCTGTTAATCGATGGGTTACCACAGCAGCCGGGGGCCAGCTTAAGCAGAGGCGTTCATAGAAATCATGGGGCCCCATACCAAGAGTCTATATTGATGGACTAGGCAGGGTTATAACATATTGATGCAGTCACACAAGGGCCTACTTTCCAACTTTTAAATACAGGGAGAGGACATGTTTTGTGGCTTGGACACAGAAATAATGCCCCTGCTACTGATTCCTCTTGTTTGCACACACTGATACCATTTTAATAAACCCCATAGAGTATGCTGCCCTCCACACACGGTGCGATACCTCGGAGTGAATCTCCTGTCATAATTTTCTCCCACAGTAGTCCTTACATGGACAACATGATGACCCCATGGCAAACCCCACCAGTATAATGCACCTACACTACTCCCCCCCACACACACACACACACACACAGTATGATGCTCTTACAGCCCCCCACACATATACACACACAGTATGATGTCTTCCACAGTTCGCTCACACAGTATGATGGCCCCCAACAGTTCGCTCACACAGTATGATGGCCGCCCCACATCATGTATGATGGATCCCACAGTATACGCTTTTCTTGTTGCCAAAATAAAAAAAAACTCCGCACAGAGGGCCCGATCTAGTGACGTCATTGCACCTGCAGTGCTGAGACTTCGAGCACAGACGTACAGGCTGAATGATGAGGAACAAAGGCCATCTTTCAAAGAATGATATGCGGAAGAAGAAAGCCCTGTAGCATCAGGCTTTCCCAGCTAATGAGCGCCATAGTGGCCACGTGGTCTACCGCTATGGGCAAAATGCCTTTACCTTTAAGGCCCATCTTAGTACTTTTTACAGCAGACTGAGTGCCATAGGCAACCATGATTTCTAGTAAATACCGCAATACTGTGGTATTACAGTATATATAAGCAATCCAAGGATCACATGTTTAAGTCCACTAATGGGTACAAAAAAAATGAAAAAAAAATAAAAAGTCAAAATATAAAAAATAGATAATTTTTAACTATCCCACGTTTTCCCTATTAAAAACAAAGAAACGGAAAAAAAACATTTGGTATCGCCACATCCGTAAAAGTCAGATGTATCAAAGTATGGAATTATGGTAATTAACCTTTACGGTAAACATTGCAGAAAAAAAAAATCAAAATGCCAAAATTGTGGGTTCTTTGTCACCTCACTTAACAAAAAAAATCCAATACAAAGCTAGCAAAACGTTATATGTGCTCCAAATTGGTATCAATAAAAACGTCAGCTCCATAAACACAAAAAGCGCTTAAATAAAAAACTCCCTGGTTCTTAGAGAGTTAAAATAGCGATCACAAGACGTTATGTCACCAAACTCATTAAGGCCTAGTACATTAATGGTGCCACAGGAACGGGCAACAGCGAAAAATGTTATTTGCAAATCTACTTTCAGCGTATGTATGTTGGCCCTTGAGGACATTGCACACGCTGCTGCCAATTCATAGTTTTCCATGAACGTTTATTTTGTGCATAGGGTAAAAGAATACATAAAAGATATTTCTTATAGATGGCAGCTAGCGTTATATTACTCCTGGTTTAGGAGCTGTGACTCTCACAATCCCTCCAGGTGAGCACCTCAAATTATTTCTTTCCCCCTCCACTGTTTTTTTTCCCTATGTTCTGTGCGCTCTATTCCCTAAACAGCTCCATTTTCAATGGACAAATCATGATGTCTAGAGATCTCAATATTCTCCTTGTCAGAGGTGCCCCCATGAGGGTTGTCAGAAGATCTCAAAAACAGCAGGTGTTGTGGGGTGTGCCTGGCATACAATAGTTAGTGCCTACCAGGGTAGAACATCCGGTGAGCAGGTGGCGGAGTCATGGGCGCCCAAGGCTCATTGATACTTGTGTGGAACGAAAGGTACAGTAGCCCCAGCTGGTCCGGTGCTGCAGAAGAAATACTGTGGCACATATTGCTGAAAAATTAAGTTTTGGCTATGAAGAAAAGATGTCAGGATAAAGTATTGCAGCTTATTACATATGGAGATGCACACTGGTCATTGTCATGCTGACCCGGTTACAGCCAAAAGCACCTACAAGGGTATATGGGCATCAGAACTGAACCATAGAGTAATAGAAGAAAGGGTTCTGGTCTGATGAATCATGTTTTCTTGTACATCACGTAGATGGGTAGAGGTGTATAACTTACCTGGGGAGAAACATGGCCTCCAGGCGCACCTTAGGAAGAAGGCAAACTCCGGGGAAGTAATCTATAGTTGTATGTGCCAAACATTACATTTTATCACCCTTTTGGAATTTTTTTATATAAAGTGACCAACCCCAATATAATAAATAATACAGAATTTTACAATTTCATTGTACAATTTTTAAGTCATATCCGCACTTGGAGTATCCTACACAACCCTATATATATATATATATATATATATATATATATATATATATATATATATATATATATATATACAGTCATGGCCAAAAGTATTGAGAATGAGACAAATAGTAATTTTTCCAAAGTTTACTGCTTCATTTTTTGTAATGGCAATTTGCATATACTCCTGAATGTCAAAGAGTGATCAGCTTAACAGCAATTACTGTACTTGCAAAGTCAATATTTGCCCAGAAAATGAACTTTAACCCCCAAAACACATTTCAACATCATTGCAGTCCTGCCTTAAAAGGAGCAGCTAACATCGTTTTAGTGATTGATCCATTAACACAGGTGTGGGTGTTGATGAGGACAGGGCTGGCGATCAATCAGTCATGATTAAGTAAGAATGACATCACTGGACACTTTAAAAGGAGGCTGGTTCTTGGTATCATTGTTTCTCTTCAGTTAACCATGGTTATCTCTAAAGAAACACGTGCAGCCATCATTGCACTGCACAAAAATGGCCTAACAGGGAAGAGTATCGCAGCTACAAAAATTGCACCTCAGTCAACAATCTATCGCATCATCAAGAACTTCAAGGAGAGAGCTTCCATTGTTGTCAAAAAGGCTCCAGGGCGCCCAAGAAAGACCAGCAAGCGCCAGGACCGTATCTTAAAACTGTTTCAGCTGTGGGATCGGACTACCAGCAGTGCCGAGCTTGCTCAGGAATGGCAGCAGGCTGGTGTGAGTGCTTCTGCACGCACTGTGAGGCGGAGACTCTTTGAGCAAGGGCTGGATTCAAGGAGGGCAGCAAAGAAGCCACTTCTCTCCAGAAAAAACATCAGGGACCGACTGATTTTCTGCAAAAGGTACAGGGAGTGGACTGCTGAGGACTGGGGCAAAATCATTTTCTCTGATGAATCCCTTTTTCGATTGTTTGGGACATCTGGAAAACAGCTTATTCGGAGAAGAGGTGAGCGCTACCACCAGTCTTGTCTCATGCCAACTGTAAAGCATCCTGAAACCATTCATGTGTGGGGTTGCTTCTCAGCCAAGGGAATCGGCTCACTCACAGTCTTGCCTAAAACACAGCCATGAATAAAGAATGGTACCAGAATGTCCTCCAAGAGCAACTTCTCCCAACCGTCCAAGAGCGGTTTGGCGCCCAACAATGCCTTTTCCAGCATGATGGAGCACCTTGCCCTAAAGCAAAGGTGATAACTAAATGGCTCATGGAACAAAACATAGAGATTTTGGGTCCATGGCCTGGAAACTCCCCAGATCTTAATCCCATTGAGAACTTGTGGTCAATCATCAAGAGACGGGTGGACAAACAAAAACCAACAAATTCTGGCAAAATGCAAGCATTGATTATGCAAGAATGGACTGCTATCAGTCAGGATTTGGTCCAAAAGTTGATTGAGAGCATGCCAGGGAGAATTACAGAGGTCTTGAAGAAGAAGGGGCAACACTGCAAATATTGACTTGCTGCATTAACTCATTCTAACTGTCAATATAACCTATTGGTACTCATAATATGATTGCAATTATATTTCTGTATGTGATATAAACATCAGACAAACACTAATAAAAACCAGAGGCCAGCAGATCATGTGAAAATATAATTTTGGTGTCATTCTCAATACTTTTGGCCATGACTGTATATATATATATATATATATATATATATATATATATATTCTCTATCTCAAGTCTTGGAGCAGAAATACTTCACATACAGAATCTGTTGCTATAGTGAGCTTATTGTTCTGTTCATGATTGCAGTTTGTGAGCTCCGATCTCCTTCTATGGGTGAATTTCTTTGGGGTCTTGAATCCTCTGGCTGGTTAAAACACGTGAAAACAATCCTAGATGCTGGTATCTTCATTGTAAAGGTAAGATGTGTTGTATCTGTTCATATTCTAGTGCTGCTTGTCTGATTTGTACTATTCTAGGCACGGACTGTACAAAAATGATCCTTTTAGTGCTGAGAATAAACGAGATTTGTAATTATATAAATGTGTAATATTTTACATTTAATTTGCACATTTAGGCCGTGTCAGAAGAGGGCGCCAGCGTGCTCGTTCATTGTTCTGATGGATGGGACCGCACCGCTCAGGTCTGCTCTGTATCCAGTCTGTTACTTGACCCCTATTACCGAACCATCAGAGTATTTATGGTAAGAGGTTTCATTTCATATACTCTATGTACTGGTGGAGATTTACGGAGTTGATATTTTTTGCATAGTGTAACTTTTATTTTTCCCAATTACTATTAGGTGTTAATTGAAAAAGACTGGATTTCATTTGGACACAAATTTAATCACAGGTAACCCTGGTCACTGCACATATGTTGGAAAAGTCAAACAGAGTCACTTATTTACAGAGGGCCTTTCACCAAATTTTTCATGTTGAACTGAAAACACGTTGTAGCTTCAGAGCAGAAAAAAAAATAATTGTTAGTTCTTTTTTTATTTTGCATCTCTGTTGCAGGGATATTAACAATCAAAGTATTTGTCACCTAATGAGTTAATTTTCGTTACATCCAAGTGGGTGTTATCAGAGAGCTTTCACTGTGGGGCATGTACTTCTCCTTGTACGATGTTGTCCAATTATAAACAGGCAGCAAGATGCTAGAAAAAGAACACCTCCACACCATATCTTACAGCAGGTTTCTCAGTGTGTGGGTTATAATGAAAGCCCGGATCTCCTGGTCTAACCTCCTGCATGATTAGAATATCAACTGTATTCAAATCCCATCAATCAACACATTTCAGATATGGGCCCAGCAGTCAGTGTGGGGCTAGGGTCAGCACAGCTGAGTTTAGCTGTGTCACTTTCCAAATCTTCCATCAGCTCTCCTCCTCTCAGCAAAAGAGACAAAAAAAAAACACCATACATTCTAATATAATATACTTACTGTAGTTTTTCTGTGCCATTCCCAGTCTCAGGCGGTTTTGGGAGTGCAGTCCACCTGAAAAAGATGTTGCATGCATATACCCCAATTGCATTGCTTCAGCATATTTTTTTTTTTTTTTAAGGTATGGAAATTTAGATGGGGATCCCAAGGAGGTGTCCCCAGTGATAGACCAGTTCCTGGAATGTGTCTGGCAGCTCATGGAGCAGTTTCCCTGTGCGTTTGAATTTAATGAGAGATTCTTGGTCCACATACAACACCATATATACTCCTGTCAGTATGGAAACTTTCTGTGCAACTGCGAGAAGGGGAGGAAGGAACTGATGTGAGAGAATATGTGCTCTGTGTATGGTCACTATAGGCTTGTAACAGAAATAGAATATGGATGGTTGACGTGTCCCTGATGCTGATCTGATCACACGGTGCCCCACAGTCTGGATAACAGCAATTACTTATAAACTGTGAAGGTTGAACCTTGGCAAAAAATTTTCAATAACTGTGCAGGAGAAAAATGTATAAAGTGATGGCATATTGGTAAGATATGCCATCACTTCAGGATTGGTGGGGGTGTCAGACCTTAGGGACTCCCACATATCCGGAGACTGAATGGGTATGTGAACCTAAACCATTTCAGTTTTTTCCTGCCCATCTGGGTCGCTGGCATCGCTGGCAGTGCCACTGTACAGAGAAACATAAGAATGGTGAAATCAAAATGCCAATAATAAAATAAGATGGGTACATGGATTTAAGAATTGCACAGTTCCTGATGTAACCAATGGTCCACTAGAAGATACTTCTTGAAGATATTCTCTGTCCTGAGTAATGTTGAAATCTTGTAGATCTTCTTTCCCAGTCACAAAATGTCCTAACCTGCAGGTCAGTAGCCAAGGACATGAGATACATCCTTGTAACTAGAGGATCATGGCTTTAAAGAGATATTCTTAAAATATCAAGCTCTCATTGAGGCCTCATTCAGACATCCGTATCCACATGTACGTGTTAATGCTAATGCTATTCACATGCCTGTGGATTTTCATGGACTATGTGTCTGTGCAAAACTCACGGAGACATGTCTGTTTTTTCTTCCAATATCACAGATGAAAAAGACCTCTACAAGTCTATGGGTCCATGAAGAACATAGACAGCCCACGGATGGCATCATGGTGCTGTCCGAGATTAAAGGGGTTGTCCAGTACTTTATATTACCCCCCCCCCCCCAATGTGTCTCCCCGAGACCCCTAAGGATTTTTGTAATTACCTACCGTTGCAGATAATGCCTGTGAGTGGCGCTATCACTGGCCGCTCACAGGCATCACGTGACCCCCGCCGATGTCGCTGGCAGCAGCCGGGGGTCTCTGTCTTCCACGTTCCAGGTGGATGCCAGACTGTGGGCGGGGTTACCCCCCCCACATCACACCCGGCATCCACCGCACGCTCTGCCTCTCCCCATTCATTGGGAAAGCGCGGTAGATGCTGGGAGTGACGCATGGGGAGGAGGTGTAACCCTGCCCACAACCCAGCAGCCACCGTAGGGACCCCAGCGCTGAGTCACGCCTCACTTGTCGTGACATCAGCGTGGGGTCACGTGATGCCTGTGAGCGGCCACCGATAGCGAAGCTCACAGGCATTATCAGCAAAGTCTTAGGGGCCCCGGGGGGATACATTGGGGGGGGAGTAATATAAAGTACTGGACAACTTCTTTAACATTACAAAGCATAGGAGAAACTTTATAACATATTTATCCATACGAGAAGAACACTGATAACACAATGATGGTAAAAATGGACACACTGATACCATTTTTTCACATACCTGTTTAAACCTGTACATGTGAATGAGGCCTTCTGCTGATCACTGAAGAGCCCCATTCTCAGCATCGCTAAAAGTCCCATCGGTCAGACCTCCTGCATTCAGAAAGTTATCTCCTAACCCTTTACAGCAGTGGTTCTCAACTCCAGTCCTCAGGACCCACCAACAGGCCATGTTTTCAGGATTTCCTTAGTATTGCACAGCTGATAATTGCATCACCTGCACAGGCAATAATTCCATCAGCTGTGCAATACTAAGGAAATCCTGAAAACATGATCTGTTGGTGGGTCCTGAGGACTGGAGTTGGGGAACACTGCTGTAAAGGGACTGTCAGTACAGAAGGACTGTTCAAATCAAGTACAGGCGCTCGGTGCACCGTGGTGGGGCCAAGCAGTTCAGTGCATCTTTCCATCTACTTTTTGGAAACGGATTTTCCAATTTTGACTATGAAGCTACACAGCTACTATGCAAAGAAACACTGAAAGCTATAGAACTTGTGGCTCATTTGTAGCACCCTGAGGATTCGGCTGCTACAGGGGTATTGCACCTCAACCCAGAGGTGTGATATTCCACTCCCGGGTAAGGATGGAGTGTGGAACTGAGCTCGGTAGGCTGCATGCACTACATACATCCCATTTCCGAGGAACAGACCAACGGTACTCCCACTTAGAAATGTGCAGGTACGACCGAGTCTGTTCCTGGCTGGAGTGGGAGGGGGGTGGTACATCCCAAGTAGTGTAGGGGCAGATAGGGGGAGCAGCCTGGGTAAAGATAGGAGCTCATTGGGTGCTGGTCACCTGAGCTCACACATAGAGGGTGTATATAAGGTGGGCACCAACTAAGAACAGGGTCAGATGCAGAGAACAAGTCAGCGAGCAGAGGAGAAGAAAGACCCAGAGTGAGAGAGGAGAAGAGAGGCCCAGAGGGAGAAGCAGAAAAGGACTCCAAGATCCCAACTTAAATCCCCGGGTGAAGAGTCGGCACAGGGTACCGGATCCCAAGCTGGTGGGGGCAGAAAACACACCCTAGCCAGAGACCGGAGACCGTGGGCAGCGTTTGCCACGGTCACCCATCACATCCACCCCGAAGGCACACCACATGAAGGGTCAGGGAACCCAAGGCCAAGGGTGTCCCAACAGAAGGCCCGAGGGAGCTGGACCTAGGTGGATCACTGGTGGGGACGGCCAGAGAACGGGACAGAAGGAGAGCTCAGGGCCACGCTCCGGACTTGTTTGGGGGTTGGCTGGATCCAGGACCTGGTGGACGCAGCACGGCTCGGGTGGTCACTCGAAGCTGGAGTGACCAGTACAACATCTGCAGTAAGTAAACACCCTTAACTGCACAACCCGACTCTGTCTTCATTGCCGTCTGCACTGCACCACCACAACCCCCATCCTCTGCACCTGTCCCCCCTGAGGCTATACCCCTCCCGTTGGGGGTTATCCCACCAAGCTGCGCACCCACCATCAGCCTCAGCGGACCCTGCTGCAGCGGCGGCCACAGTGACCGCATCACAACGGGTGGCGTAGTCGACACAAAAGAACTCTTAATAACATCTGTAGGACTGCCACATAACACTGAGTTTGACGCCCTGGGCACGGGCCGGGTCACAGCCGCTCGGAGACTACAACCCCCCATCTGATCCGGTGCCGGGTATTCCCCTCAAAAAGGAATATGTCCCAGGGGGCGCGTCAACTTTGGCGTAGTCGGCAGGATTACGTGCCCGCAACACCCGGGTACTGCGTGCCTGAAGAAAAGTGCAAGTTTACCTCAGAAAGAAGTCTCCCGCCGGTTCCGGAGGGTCCACGCCATCGGACTCCATCACCAGTCGTTTCCCGCCGATTGTCCGCCATTTCCAGCTTGTTCCCGCCATCTGCAGAGTTTCCCGCCACTGGGCGACGCTTCCCGCCAAATCCGAAGATTTCCCGCCTTGGAAGAGCAGCGGACGCCATTATGGGCGTGCCAAAGGAGGGCAAGAGGCCGCCTCCCATCGTGGGCCAGGACAGAAAATGGCGCCAAAAGTGGAAACCGCCCCCACCAACAGAGACTGTGATGCTGGAGGTGTCTGTCAGCGTGAAAGAACTACCCCTGGAGCTGACAGTCACCGAGTTGCCCCGGGACCGCCCTCGAAGTGGGAGGAGACGAGAGAAAAGAACGAAGATGGGTGCCGCCTGGAGCAGTCTGGAGCGAGCGCACCCGGAGGCAAGAAGTCTAACGAGGAGTAGCGGAGGAGCTTACCCGGATATGGAGAGAAAGCAGAACAGCACCGGCCCGCTGGCCAGGAGTCTGCTAGAGACCGAGGAAGGAGAGCAAAGCAGCACCGGCCCGCTGGCCAGGAGCCTGCTGGAAGAAGAGCAGAGCAGCACCGACCCGTTGGTCAGGAGCCTGCTAGACACCACGACCCCACTAGGCCTAGTGGAGGTCCTAGCACAGCTCCCCCGAGACCGGGAGTGTGCACAGACTGCCCTGGAGGGCCTCGCACGGAGGATGGCCCGGGTACAGCGAGAGACATTGGCGGAATGGAGCCGGGAGATGGCCCAGCAAGCTGAGACCAGTCAACGGAGCACGCTACCCTGGAAGAGGAAGCAGACCGCCTCTGAGGATGGCGCGGGAGGACCAAAGGCCGAAGACGGCGCCGAGAAGGGAGCCGAACGCATGGAGGCAGGTAAAGGGGACGCCTATACCCCAAGCCGGGAAACCGCCCACCTGCCCCAGCTCCCCGTCGCAGAGCCCGAAAGTCCCCCTGCTGTGCCCGTAGCCGCCATGTCACCGCTATGGACTAGGCCCCGACCGGAAGCCGCCGCAGCGACCCCTGTGACGTCACGCGCCTCGACCCGGAGCGTGACAAAGCAGGAAATACCACCAGCCTGGTCGCAAGGCCTAGTACCCCCGGGCGCCGCATCACCAACAGCGCCCCCTACCTCCGCGGAGCCTCCGGCCTGGCCGCAAGGCCAGGTAGCCCAGGGCGCCGCCGTCCTAACGGTGCCCTTCACCTTCCAGGTGCCCCAGGCCTGGCCGCAAGGCCTGGGCAACCCGGGCGCCACCACCACCGCGCCCGCGCCCGCGCCCGTAAAGCCAAGGGTGCCACACCTGGGGGAGGACTTGTTCAGCCAGCTCACATGGCCGGACGGGCGGCCCTTCATCTGGCCCGAAGAATACCATGAGCTGGAACGGCAGCAGAGACTAAGACCCCTGGATGAGCCCCTGATTCCGGCTCCGAAGCCCGTGGCACGGATCTCGCCCCCGCTTGAAGAGGCCCAGTTTGAGTGGGACCCCACCGGAGAAGATCTAATGGGGTTCACTCAGGAAACCAGGGCAGCTGCAGCAGAGCGTGCTGAGTGTTGCCGACAGCAGCTCGAAGAGTTTGCGAGGGAGCGGAGAGAGAGGCGGGTCCGGGAACAGCAGGCCCAAGTACGGAGTGCCGAGCAGAAGAGCCGGACCAGGAGGGACCCCCGTGCAGCGCACAGTCCCCGTACCATCGGGACAGTGATCAAGTTCAACCAGCAGCATGGGTGGGGCTTCATCCGAGACAACAACACCCCCGGCGACGTCTTTGTCACGCGCAGAGACGTGGAGTCCCATCTGCCGGAGGGGCACAGAGGTCGTGACCTCTACATCGGAGACGAGGTCACCTTTACCCGGCACAAGTGTGCCAAAGGACCTTATGCCCTCCACGTACACCGCCTGACGGAGGAGGAGTTGCGGTGCGAGGAGGAGGAGCAAGAGGACCCGGACGGGTCTGAAGTTACAACCAGCTACAAGCAAAGAGCAGGAGGAAGACGCCGTTGAGTGCGGCAGAGCAGTGGATGTAAATAGTTACCCGACCGGGTACCAAAGAAACTGTTGCTACATATATATAGTCCCCGTTGGGACCAGTATGAGTGAACTATTTACCCGTTATTCCGTATCCATACCAGGCTGAGGACTGTGAGCAGCCATTCCCTTCCCTTACCAGGCCGAGGACTGAGAGCGGCCAACTTCCCCTGTATATAGTTGCGCTTCCTAAAGCGCCCCCTACTGGTTTTATAGGAAAACCATTTTTCTAGAAAGACTGTCGCACTGTACCCGGTCACACGTTGCACAGTGACCGGAGGAGGAGCCAGAGGCGACGAGAATGTTTTATTTGCTAATATATGTTGTTTTATATGTTTATGAAAAAAAAAAAAATGTATGTTTTGGTGTTATTTATGTCTTACAGCCCGAGGACGTGCTGTGATTTACCAGGGGGGAATGTAGCACCCTGAGGATTCGGCTGCTACAGGGGTATTGCACCTCAACCCAGAGGTGTGATATTCCACTCCCGGGTAAGGATGGAGTGTGGAACTGAGCTCGGTAGGCTGCATGCACTACATACATCCCATTTCCGAGGAACAGACCAACGGTACTCCCACTTAGAAATGTGCAGGTACGACCGAGTCTGTTCCTGGCTGGAGTGGGAGGGGGGTGGTACATCCCAAGTAGTGTAGGGGCAGATAGGGGGAGCAGCCTGGGTAAAGATAGGAGCTCATTGGGTGCTGGTCACCTGAGCTCACACATAGAGGGTGTATATAAGGTGGGCACCAACTAAGAACAGGGTCAGATGCAGAGAACAAGTCAGCGAGCAGAGGAGAAGAAAGACCCAGAGTGAGAGAGGAGAAGAGAGGCCCAGAGGGAGAAGCAGAAAAGGACTCCAAGATCCCAACTTAAATCCCCGGGTGAAGAGTCGGCACAGGGTACCGGATCCCAAGCTGGTGGGGGCAGAAAACACACCCTAGCCAGAGACCGGAGACCGTGGGCAGCGTTTGCCACGGTCACCCATCACATCCACCCCGAAGGCACACCACATGAAGGGTCAGGGAACCCAAGGCCAAGGGTGTCCCAACAGAAGGCCCGAGGGAGCTGGACCTAGGTGGATCACTGGTGGGGACGGCCAGAGAACGGGACAGAAGGAGAGCTCAGGGCCACGCTCCGGACTTGTTTGGGGGTTGGCTGGATCCAGGACCTGGTGGACGCAGCACGGCTCGGGTGGTCACTCGAAGCTGGAGTGACCAGTACAACATCTGCAGTAAGTAAACACCCTTAACTGCACAACCCGACTCTGTCTTCATTGCCGTCTGCACTGCACCACCACAACCCCCATCCTCTGCACCTGTCCCCCCTGAGGCTATACCCCTCCCGTTGGGGGTTATCCCACCAAGCTGCACACCCACCATCAGCCTCAGCGGACCCTGCTGCAGCGGCGGCCACAGTGACCGCATCACAACGGGTGGCGTAGTCGACACAAAAGAACTCTTAATAACATCTGTAGGACTGCCACATAACACTGAGTTTGACGCCCTGGGCACGGGCCGGGTCACAGCCGCTCGGAGACTACAACCCCCCATCTGATCCGGTGCCGGGTATTCCCCTCAAAAAGGAATATGTCCCAGGGGGCGCGTCACATTCATATAAGAGAATCAGGCACAGTTTCACCAGTTTGGTCAGTGTCAGTTTTTATCATTAGAGTTTGGCCTGAGCTTCAGTTTCTTCATCTTTTTCCATCAAACAGACCTGGAAAACTGGACAGCGCTCAGATGGCAATTAATTGTTGGCCGATTTTTTTTTTTTCACTGACCCATGGATGTGCATTGTTAATTTTGACCTGACACTCAGATAACTATCGTACTATCGTACATTTTGCCACGATTTTCCGTCTCTCAAACAATCACAGATATGTGAATGGCCCCATTCACTCTTCTAGGTACAAGTCGTATCTGGAAATAACACAAATAGGACTCGTACACAAAAAATGTCCGTCTGAATGAGCCCTTAGTGTTAGTGCAGGTTGCAGTGGTGACGGGTATACTTGCAGCTCTCATAATCTCAATATATCAGTGATGCAATCATCATCTTCCAGAATTCAGGAGAGGACCTACTCCCTCTGGTCTTACCTGTGGAAGCAGCGGTTGGATTACATGAACCCTCTGTACAGAGCAGATCACAGTCAGACCCAAGGAACTCTGAGACCACACACCACTCCATGCCACTTCAGGTAAGAGGTTATTCTGATTCCTCCTCTGCACTGAATAAAGCAGCAGAACTCTAACACACCATATACTTATCATTCATATATAGAAACATCAACCCTAACTTTACAGGTGAAAGAAGCGGGGTGACGTATCATGAGCCCAATGTGTCCTTCAGTGGTGAAATCCAAGGCCCAACACTCTTCCCACTTGTAACCATGGTCTACATTTAGGGGTTGCGTCAGAGCTCACTCGTCAGTTCTATCTTCTGCCTGGCACAAATCAATTCACTTTAGACAGATTTACTGACATCTATGACAGCTTGTGACACGGTGATTCATTTTGCACATATTTAGACTGCGATAAAGTATTGATCTTTGGGGGTCAGACCGCTGGGACCCCCAACAATCCCCAGGAGGTTCTGTAGAGCAAGCTTTGAACAGAGCAGAGGGGGAGCATGTACATCTCTACTCCATTCATTCTCTGTGGAACTGACCCCTAGCGATCAATTCCTAAATCCCGTTGATAGGGGATTACTTATATACTTGGTACAACCCCTTTAATAGGGCATGCGGATGTCCCTGATCGGGAACTTTCTATATAAACGCATAATATAAAGTCGAGTTTGGGTCAGGAGACCTGAAGCCAGTCTTTGCATTGAAGCATACTCAGACCGCAAAACACACGTGTGAATCCAGGCAAAAGCTGTTTTTTTTTTGTTTGCCTGTACAAAACAGACCAATTTTGCAAGTGTGTTAGATCCAATTTTCGGGCATATTTAGTCCACATGTCCGTTTTTATCAATGGTTTTGCCATATGCAAAAACAACGTGACAGAGGTTTCCCAAGCTTCTTCAAGTACCCAGTCAGTGAAAATGAAGAATAGCAGTAGGATGCAACTTGGATGTCCGCAAATAAGGTCAATGTAGGGGATGTCTCTGTTTATATACAGACCATCAGTCAGCAAAATAACAGAACGGACATGTGAATAGTGTAAGGATAGGATGTGTCAGTGTGCTGTCCGAGTAATGAGGCCCAACTTGCCACCACATATTTTCACTAATCTGAAGTCACCAGCCATAGATCAGCCACTGAGGGACTCATTAGGACTCGCTCACATTGCCACGTAACACGGCCGAGTGCTAGTGCTATGTGATGTTTTATCGGATAGCACTCGGACCAATAATATACTATGTTATCCGAGTGCAGTCTGATGTACGTGCACAGAGACAATGGAGAAGATGGAAAAATTAAGTCCTCCATCTTCTCCACACCTGTGCTGCAATTCTTCCATGCGAGAAAATTGGATCACACTCAGAGTTAAAGCAGAGTGTCATTAGTATAATCGGCCCAATTCTCTGGCATGGGAGAATATACAGCATTGTGAGCTAGCCCTTCATGTGTGTACCATGAGCTAGCACGTCTTAAGAACATATATCATGAGAATTGCTCGATGATAATCTTCTGTACTTGTGCATATACTAACTCTTCAAACTTATTTTTCACCATGGAAGGTTTTGGAGGGGCCTCTATAACCGATTTGAGAAAGGAATGCACCCTCGCCAGTCAGTCACTGATTTTCTACAGGCAGTAAAAGAAGAGACGCAGCAGCTGGAGGAGGAAATGGAGTTCATGGAGAAGGTGTGGTAGAAATACTGAAAATCCAGCTTCCTGGCCTATATGTTTTTGATGTTTATACCTCCGCTTAGGTTTCAGTGTAAACCAATTCAGCTTTTAATGGTGACTGAGAAACAATTTTAAATGATTATATATAAAAACCCTGCACAAGATAAAAAAGAGGCAATCATTTTTAGCCGATGCCCTACGTCTTTGGTGTTCTCCAACACAATAACTGGAAGAGAGCACCATTAAAGGGAATCTGTTACCAGGTTTTTGCTACCCATCTGAGTGCAGCGCAATATAGGGGCAGAGGCCCTGATTCCAACAATCTGTCACTTACTGGGCTACCTGCTGTCATTTTGATAAAATTACTGTGTTATCTGCAGCAGACCCCGCCCACATCACTGATTGGCAGTTCTCTGACTGCTGAGCTCTGTATAACCCTGCCCACACCACTGATTGGCCACTTTGTGTATACTAGATTTGCAGAAAGCTGCCAATCAGTGATGGGGGCGGGGTTGTACAGAGCTTATGAATATGTAGGACTACCTGGCAGCAGGTTTACTAGTCCCCAATGATAATCTGCTTGCTGATAAAATAGTGATTTTATAAAAACTACAGCAATCAGACCATTAAGTGACACATCACTGTAACCAGGGTCTCTACCTTGTGTCTTTTCAATGTCAGTAATGCCTGAGCACTGTGGCGTTATGGCTTTCTTATGGCACCAGAGAAGTTTGTTCATTGGTATAAAGTTTTCAAGTAAAGGTTCATTTAGGCAGGCCAATAATTGGGTTAGGGAGCGTTCCCTCATTCCCAACTGTTGGCTGCCTAAACAGGCCATCAAACATCCAATGGAGGGGCAAAGCATTCATTGGTGTGATAATTTTTGAGCACGTTTAAAAATTATCATTAGCAGCACATTGTCCTGTGTAAACGAGAAATGTGCTGACGATAACATAAGTGCGGCCGGCCTTACTAAACAGACCATTAAACCACTGCTGATCGACTTGCATGTAGAGGTTACATTAACATGCCCTAACCCAATGTAACTTTTGCTATTGTCTAACAATTTTTCCTTTAGAGATTAACAAAACTGGAAACTCGAGAGTCAAATGAAACCTACAAGAATCTCAATGACCAGCCAAAAATCCACAACTTCCAGATATGCATCACCAAACACTCTCCGGCTAATACGCCCCAAGATTACAGCACCAACCTGAAGCTGTTTCCCTCTCGTAGTTCATCCCAAGGTGAGGAGGACTCGGCCCTGATCCTAACCCAGGACCATTTGAAGAGCTCGGACCCCGACCTGTCGGCTAACAGTGACCAGGAATCTGGGGTGGAGGACTTGAGCTGCCGGTCTCCGAGTGGTGGAGACTCGTTACCCAGCGAGGACAGTGGGAAGGATCCCGATTCAGATGAAGCAGTGTTCCTGACTGCTTAGAGGTCTTATTAACCACTTGCTATTATATTAGTGCTTCTATTTATTTATAGGGAGTGATGTAAGCTGGGAGGGATATACTGGGGGAAAAAAAAACATATCGACTTTGTTCACATGTATCAGTGGTAGTTTGTGCAGCGGAGACCAGATACTAATGTCCTATATAGTCGGTCTGATCCAGGCAATTGAACGACTGACAATTGGAAAAGTGCATACACAGGTTGACGAAACAATGACGGGGACACAATGATCGCTAATAATCTGGTATCCTGTTATCAGCAGCACGTCTCCTGTTTACACTGAGTAATGTGCTGCCGTTAAGAATTTTAATGAATGCATAAAATGTATCGCACCCAATGAAACGGTGCTTTCCTAGTTTGTCTGCCGATTGTGGTCCTGGTTAGATGGGCCAATAATCGTATGTTGAAATGATTCCTATGAGCGCTCGTTCATCGTTTATTGGCTCTACGCCTTAAGTGCGTGTCTGCAGCCTCCGGGAATATTCAGAAACAGTTATCTTTTTTTAAGAGCCAACCTTATAATGCATTTTGTTTCCTTTCATGATTTCAAACCACATGTCCGTGGAGCATGAATCCTGTCCCAATATATTTGTATATTTAAGGTTTGTCATTGACAAAGGTGCCCTGTACTGGAAATATGGACACTTACATGGTTTTCGGGTTTAGGTCCACTGTGTGAAAGATCTGAATGTGCTTTGCTTCTGTGTAAGTTGCTGGTAGACTAATGGTGGTCATCCAGGATCTGACATTGGGTATTAATTCCCTACCTCCTAGTTATGTTAGGCATGACTATCACATGTAAGGTTCTTGCCACCTGGCCGAGAAAAGTTCGAAAAAAAGGACGCAAGCATAAACTGTTTGGCCTGTGACCACAGCAATTTACAGTAAAACAATGTGATTTTCGTCACATGATTAAAACCATGACCCAATGTCTATGGCTGAATAATCCCTTAAAGACTAATGTTTTGTGCTATGGTATACCATCGGTCCGATCTTCTGTAACTTTATACTGTTTCCACATAGACTGCCAATGAAACAAAACTTCAGAATCTCATTTGGAGACTTTAAAGGGGCTGTCCAAGACTTTATTGAAGGCCTATACTTGATCATCAATGTCTGATTGATAGTGCGTGCTGTAGCTGTTCCTGTGTCAACGGTGACCAGAAATGCTCAGGTGCCGAGCTCTGTTGACGGAGTACTACATATCGGCCACCCATTCAAATCATTAGGGGGCAGATGTGTAGTACGCAGCCGCAGCCACTATTCCCTCCACAGAGCTCCGCAGTGCAGCTCCGCTAATGAGCACCCCAATTGATCAAACATTGATGCCTTATCTTAAAGAGGTGGTCACTACATTGTATAATGCCCCCATCAAATTACACCTTTTAAATACCTGCAGCCGGGGTCACGTGATGCAGACTGAGAAGTCAGCAATAGCGCCACCCACAGGTACATATGGAAGCAGGAGGTATTTACAAAAACATTTATTTAGTTAACATGTGTAAATCGATGGGGTCATTATACAATGTAGTGGACCACCTCTTTAAAGAAAGGCCATCAATGTTAAAGTCCGGGACAACCCCTTTAATTATTAATCGGTATCGGTACAGATCTATTAGACTTTTCAGAACTTCAAAATAGGTCCATCCTTCAAACAGATGCCAAAAAGTACAGTATGTTGCAAACTTTAATGGAAGCATTCCTGTATGAATACAATATTGGAGGAAATAAAGAAAAAAAAAAAAAAAGCTTTGGCACTTTTATGTAGGTCTCCAGAATATAGTGGGGAGAGACTTTCTTATTGACTTATATAAGTGAGGTAGAGCAGTAACCCCAAAGAAATTGAAAAATCAGCTGTGGTCCCTATAGGATGGCCCTACACATTGCATTTCCCATCACTTTTTTGAGAATACATTGGGGTGGAAAAATAAGATACAAATAAAGCAGATAATAAGAATTTATAGTCCAGAATTTACTGGTCACTTTTGTATTTCTGTAGGAATTCCAGCTCTGTACGTTGCAGATATCCGGCCCATCAGCGGATTAGCGGGGTCCCGCGTACTTGAATCCTTGCATGTTATCTGGGGGCTAAGAGCCATAGGGTTCTCTCTAAGTGCTTCCGACACTGGTTTTCAGAAAACGTACTGATCCTTTTATATTCGTGCTGCAAGGTAGTTACATGTGGGGTCTCAGCGTCACATTACTGGGCTAGTACTAATATGGTAAGAGTCAATGTTGTGTAGTATCCCCCCGCCATCCTTTACGTGTCTGCCTGCTGCATAGCGGACGGCTGCCATCTTGAATGCTCATTGAAGCTGCTATTAGTTTTTTTTGTAAATTGCATGGATAATCTTACCAGAATAATCGTTCTCACTTCTTGACTTGTCTGCTCATTGTGACCAATATCATATTGGTTTTATAGACGAGTTTACAAGCGCTTGTAGTGCTACAATACAAGAACAAAGCTACTAGATGTAATAGGAAGATCATCATAAAATGACCGTCCCTCCCAACTGCAGATTCCAAAATCTTCTGAAGATGCAGCTTATAAGTGAGGTCCGTGATAGTCAGAAGCAGCGTCTTCTTCCCATGATCTGTGCCTGGGGTGGTAGCCCAGCGATGTAGGGGCTGAGCCGCAGTAACAGACATGGGGCCGTGTCTGCGGGGGAAGGTGGGGAATAGAGTTTTCATTTTCTAATCCAGGACAACCCTTTTAAAAGTAGAACTCCCAAAAACAATGAAAGGGAAAGCCTCTTAAAGGGACACTAATCCTCGAAATGAATGAGGGCAAAAAATAGAGCAGCTCTTACTTTTGTCCAGTCTCAACATGATCCTAAAAGAGATGGGGCCAGAGTCATCAAGAGCGGCGCTGTTCACATTGGTCTTGATGAGGAGGTGTGCTGGAGTCAGACAGATGCTCACGGTTCATGAAAAGGTGCATGCTTCTTCCTGAATTGAGAACGCACCGTGGGTCAATAAACAAATATGCAACATGGGAATGAGATTTTGTGGCTATTTATGGTACAAAGAATTAAAAAAAAAATTCTGCACAAGCGCTGTGTGTGAGCAAACCCCAACGGTGGAGCCGCAGGTCTTTTGGGAGTTCTCCTTGATTGCAAAGGGTTTTGTGTGTTTTTTTTATATATATTATTTATGGTTTATTTATTGATGCCATCATTGCTTATTTTTGTGACGAGTATAATAAAATCATGATCTATTTTTTTATTTTGTGTTGCATATTTTGGCTGTAATTTATATGCAGAAATTGATTTTTTGTTTTAAGATATTTTAAAATATGTTGTCAAGCAATATTACCCTAATTGTGACTATATCAGTACAAAGTACGTATGTAAAGTAGTTTATTCCGTAATGTGCAATTAGAATATTTTTGTAAACTCCCTTGTGTTGTGTGTGTGCTGGTGTGTATAGATTAGATTGGGCCGCTGTCCTTTACGGACATAGCATTAGAGTCATTTATGCTGCACTTATAGAAGATGCTAAAGAATTACACTACAGTTTTTTTAATACAATTTTCTTTTCTTTTTTAAAGCAATACTTTACTCACCCTCTCTGGGTCTAATGCAGAGTGTCAGCTATTTGTCACATTGACAGCGCTGCAGCCAGTCAGTGAGTTCAGTGACTCTGAGCAAGTAGTGCCGTTAACTCGGGCAAAGCTGCTGATCTCAGTTATTGGTTGCAGCGCTGTCGACGTGAGGCCAAAGGACAGTAACAGACACTGGGAGCAGTGGCAGAGACCCTGTGCTGGACCCAAGGAAGGTGACTAGTGCACAGTTACAAAAAAAAAAACAGCTGCACCAACGGGTTAAAGGAAAATCCCTTTAACCCTCAACTGGTGAGGTGGGGGTCGCCACACCCCAGGGAATTTTTGTTCGGCTGCCATTCATTGAAAAATGCTGGTATGAGGATACGTGTCTCACTAGCTTCCATCCATTTGTGGGTGTCAAAAATTTGTTACACTCATATGCAATCAATCGCCAATAAGAAAACGATTAAAACAAACGTGATCTTCGCATTTTCTGTAAAAATAAGAGATTTCTAAACACTGGGGTATAGGAAACCCCACCTCACCAGTTGCGTGACATAAACCCCACCTCACCAGTCGAGGGTTAATGAACCAGATAATCTGGCACAGATCAGCAATGGAATGGGGAATTTTACAAGATCAGAAGCAAGAAACTGAGCAGAAAATTAGGAAATTACCCTGATAACATTTTGAATTAGCAGCTTGTTTTTGGGCTCTATATACCAATCCAAGGGAGGTTTGTATACTTTATGACGGACATGTAATAATTCAGAATATTTGATGATTTGGAATTTATTAGATCCCCCAGGTGAATTACCCCAATACTATAAAATGGACATAAATGACACATAAATCTGTGCGGTTACAAAGTAACATTGACGCTCCTCCCCAACTCCCCGTACAGAATGACATGCCCTCGGGTCAGGAGTGTCTACAGCTTCATAGAAATATATAAAGCAGTCACGTTAGGGTCGGGAAAGTCCGTGCATGGACTGATTACCACGGACGTCTGAATGAGTCTTTATTGACTAATAAAGTCACTATTGATCACAGGGGTTAAAACGGTCAGGATTGGAGTTCATCTCCAATGTTGACCTTTGTGTAATATATACAACTCACACCTCCTGCACATGGAACAGGCATAGATTCTGGGTATGAACAATGGGCGCCCTACACTATCCACCCTAAACATGGGGAAGATGGCAGTAAAGAGTAAAAGACGGTTGTCTGGGACTTGACTCTTTTCATAAGATAGGTCATCAGCGTGTGATCAAAACAGAAATGTAGAAATTTTTTGCAAATTTATTTAGAAAACAAAAACTGAAATATCACATGGTCATAAGTATTCAGACCCTTTGCTCAGACACTTATATTTAAGTCACATGCTGTCCATTTCCTTGTGATCCTCCTTGAGATGGTTCTACTCCTTCATTGGAGTCCAGCTGTGTTTAATTAAACTGATAGGACTTGATTTGGAAAGGCACACACCTGTCTATATAAGACCTCAAAGCTCACAGTGCATGTCAGACCAAATGAGAATCATGAGCTCAAAGGAACTGCCCAAGGAGCTCAGAGACAGAATTGTGGCAAGGCACAGATCTGGCCAAGGTTACAAAAGAATTTATGCATTACTCAAGGGTCCTAAGAGCACAGTGGCCTCCATAATCCTTAAATGGAAGAAGTTTGGGACCACTAGAAGTCTTCCTAGACCTGGCTGTCCAGCCAAACTGAGCAATTGTGGGAGAATAGCCTTGGTGAGAGAGGTAAAGAAGAACCCCAAAATCACTGTGGCTGAGCTCCAGAGATGCAGTAGGGAGATAGGAGAAAG
>NW_027362956.1:155000-240000 GCF_046119375.1 Phyllobates terribilis | reverse complement strand
TTTTATGTCCTTAAGTAATGATAGAGAATATAAAATTCATGATTTCCTCAATTGTAATTCATCAGGGGAGTCCCTGTGGATTTTCACATTGGATACCACAGGGGTTAAATTCAAGACAGGATCTGATACTGCAGTATTAAGAAATATAATTCTGCATTTATTTCCATGCATGTACACTGGGTACGGAAAGTATTCAGACCCCTTTACATTTTTCACTCTTTGTTTCATTGCAGCCATTTGGTAAATTCTAAAAAGTTCATTTTTTTCTCATTAAAGTCCACTCTGCACCCCATCTTGTCTGAAAGAAAACAGAAATGAAGAAATTTTTGCAAAATTTAATAAAAAAGAAAAACTGAAATATCACACGGGCATAAGTATTCAGACCCTTTGCTCAGTATTGAGTAGAAGCACCCTTTTGGGCTAGTACAGCCATGAGTCTTCTTGGAAATGATGCAACAAGTTTTTCACACCAGCATTTTGGGATCCTCTGCCATTCTTCCTTGCAGATCCTCTCCAGTTCCGTCAGGATGAATGGGAAACGTTGGTGGACAGCCATTTTCAGGTCTCTCCAAAGATGCTCAATTGGGTTTAGGTCAGGGCTCTGGCTGGGCCAGTCAAGAATGGTCACATAGTTGTTCTGAAGCCACTCCTTTGTTATTTTAGCTGTGTGCTTAGGGTCATTGTCTTGTTGGAAGGTGAACCTTTGGCCAAGTCTGAGGTGCAGAGCACTCTGGAAGAGGTTTTCATCCAGGATATCTCTGTACTTGGCCGCATTCATGTTTCCTTCAATTGCAACCAGTCGTCCTGTCCCTGCAGCTGAAAAACACACCCATAGCATGATACTGCTGTTATGATCTGCTACAAGAACTAAGGAAAGAGAGGAAATCTGTCCATACAATAGGACTAAGCTGATTCCTTACGATGCAGCGGGCAACCTGTTCCTTGCAAACAGACCCGCCTATGTCCGCGGCTAATCTGAACACAGACCTATAGATTAAAGGGAGGGGTCCCTAAAAGAACTAAGGACTGGGACAAAACTGGACACCTCCTGGCAGAAGTAGTAGCAGAAGAAGACAAACAGACAAAAGTACTTAGTGGTCCAAGGACCAAACAAACTAGAGAGATACAGTAGGTACAAAGCACCTGGCTAGATTAAGAGTCAAAGTAACACTGAAGTCCAGCAAAGCCTGAAGGGCGGAGCTGGAATAAATAGGCAGAAGGTCACATGACCACAAAATAGAAAAAACTAACAGGAGGGTTCTAACAACTGCCACCACCATGTTTCACTGTTGGGATTGTATTAGGCAGGTGATGAGCAGTGCCTGGTTTTCTCCACACATACCACTTAGAATTATCACCAAAAAGTTCTATCTTCGTCTCATCAGACCAGAGAATCTTATTTCTCATAGTCTGGGAGTCCTTCATGTGTTTTTGAGCAAACTCTATGCGGGCTTTCATATGAGGAGAGGCTTCCATCTGGCCACTCTGCCATAAAGGCCCAACTGGGGAAGGGCTGCAGTGATAGTTGACTATGTGGAACTTTCTCCCATCTCCCTACTGCATCTCTGGAGCTCAGCCACAGTGATCTTGGGGTTCTTCTTTACCTCTCTCACCAAGGCTCTTCTCCCACGATTGCTCAGTTTGGCTGGACGGCCAGGTCTAGGAAGACTTCTGGTGGTCCCAAACTTCTTCCATTTAAGGATTATGGAGGCCACTGTGCTCTTATGAACCTTGGGTAATGCAGAAATTCTTTTATAACCTTGGCTAGATCTGTGCCTTGCCACAATTCGGTCTCTGAGCTCCTTGGGCAGTTCGTTTGAGCTCATGATTCTCATTTGGTCTGACATGTAGTGTGAGCTGTGGGGTCTTATATAGACAGGTGTGTGCCTTTCCAAATCAAGTCCTATCAGTTTAATTAAACACATTTGGACTCCATTGAAGGAGTAGAACCATCTCAAGGAGGATCACAAGGAAATGGACAGCATGTGACTTAAATATGAGTGTCTGAGCAAAGGATCTGAATACTTATGACCATGTGATATTTCAGTTTTTCTTTTTTAATAAATTTGCAAAAAAATTCTATATTGCTGTGTGTATTGCTGGGGTGCTGAGTGTACTTTAATGAGAAAAAAATGAACTTTTTAGAATTTATCAAATGGCTGCAATGAAACAAAGAGTGAAAAATTTAAAGGAGTCTGAATACTTTCCGTACTCACTGTATGTATCTATATAAACTGCTCCAAAAATAAAGGGAACACTTAAAACAACAGAATATAACTCCAAGTAAATCAAACTTCTGTGAAATCAAACTGTCCACTTAGGAAGCAACACTGATTGACAATCAATTTCACATGCTGATGTGCAAATGGAATAGAGGATAGATGGAAATTATTGGCAATTATCAAGACACCCTCAATAAAGGAGTGGTTCTGCAGGTGGGGACCACAGACCACATCTCAGTACCAATGCTTTCTGGCTGATGTTTTGGTCACTTTTGAATGTTGGTTGTGCTTTCACACTCGTGGTAGCATGAGACAGACTCTACAACCCACAGAAGTTGCTCAGATAGTGCAGCTCATCCAGGATGGCACATCAATGCGAGCTGTGGCAAGAAGGTTGGCTGTGTCCAGAGGCTGGAGGCGCTACCAGGAGACAGGCCAGTACACCAGGAGATGTGGAGGGGGCCGTAGGAGGGCAACAACCCAGCAGCAGGACCGCTACCTCCGCCTTTGTGAAAGGAGGAACAGGAGGAGCACTGCCAGAGCCCTGCAAAATGACCTCCAGCAGGCCACAAATGTGCATGTGTCTGCACAAACGGTTAGATACTAACTCCATGAGGGTGGTATGAGGGCCCGACGTCCACAGATAGGGGTTGTGCTCACAGCCCAACACCATGCAGGACGCTTGGCATTTGCCACAGAACACCAGGATTGGCAAAGTTGCCACTCGCGCCCTGTGCTCTTCGTAGATGAAAGCAGGTTCACACTGAGCACATGTGACAGACGTGACAGAGTCTGGAGACGCCGTGGAGAGTGACATCCTTCAGCATGACCGGTTTGGCAGTGGGTGAGTAATGGTGTGGGGTGGCATTTCTTTGGAGAGCCGCACAGCCCTCCATGTGCTCGCCAGAGGTAGCCTGACTTCCATTAGGTACCGAGATGAGATCCTCAGACCCCTTGTGAGACCATATGCTGGTGCGGTTGGCCCTGGGTTCCTCATAATGCTGGACAATGGCAGACCTCATGAGGCTGGAGTGTGTCAGCAGTTCCTGCAAGATGGAGGCATTGAAGCTATGGACTGGCCCGCCCGTTCCCCAGACCTGAATCCGATTGAGCACATCTGGGACATCATGTCTCGCTCCATCCGCCAACGTCACGTTGCACCACAGACTGTCCAGGAGTTGGCGGATGCTTTAGTTCAGGTCTGGGAGGAGATCCCACAGGAGACCATCCGCAACCTCATCAGGAGCATGCCCAGGCGTTGTAGGGAGGTCATACAGGCACGTGGATATATATATATATATATATATATATATATATATATATATATATATATATATATATATATATGCCTTTTTGTCATTCTAGTAGTAGGGCCATAATTAAGACATGATTTGTTGAAACGTGTAGGTCTGTAAGCTATGATAGTTGCACATTTGCTGTATTCTTTGTGGAGCAGTGTTTTATATGGCTAATAAAAGCTAAGTTTTAATATTTTTTCTACTAAACAAACCTTTACGCTGGATCATTTGCACTTTTCCCTTGTCTGACTGCACTTATGTTTCGCCCTGGTACCACTTATCTGCATCTCCAGAAGTTTCCCATTTCTCTATTATACTCTTCAAATTACATTTTGAGACTTTCTCCTCCTGCTGTTGCACATATTTTTTTCCCTTCATCTGCACAGGTATCATTAATCTATCAACTATAATGGCCGTACCAGGTCCTGCAGGTCCTGTATCCCGTACACATGACGTGGGCAGTGCACGGCATGCCGCTAGTTTTTATTCTGAGTGCTCTTATATACGGTGGTAGTTTTACACAATGTTGAGCCTGTGATTTGCAGAGTGAAATGTCTGACTGCTAGAACAGAAGTATACGGCAGATTCTACAGCATGGATACATAAAGGACGTCCTGGGGGAATATACCTCCCTCCAACACTCGTCCAGTCCCTGCCTCACACTAGAGACATTTATAATAACTCCAGGACTATGGAGCTGGTCATTTTCTCATAATCTGTGGCCATTATTAGTGATCTCACATTGTACGGTAATATCACCCTGGAGGTTGTGATGTATTTAGTGTAATAGCGCCATCTAGAATATACAGTATATATCAGGCGATACCATGCTTACTATAGTTAGTCGTCTTCTGTGCCCTCTATAGCTATCTATTATACTTTATATTTCTTTATAATAATTTATAATAAATTACTCGATAGTTTTACAGCTTTATGATGTTTATTAATCTGCTGAAATGATAAAAGAAAGTCGAACCTTACAGTGGACACAGGTGGAAGTGTCCTCCATGATGGTGTAGGCTGAGGTGGAGCAAGTATTTAGTCAGTGGGGGATCAAGATGACCAGTATTCCCCAGGGTTCCCTGTTATCAGGGAGGGACCCGGTGTATGCAATCAAAAGATCTTATCCTCTGACCGGCTTTGTGCCATCAACAGGTAATGATCCTCTGTCCGGCTGTGTGCCATCAACAGGTAATGACCATCCGGCAGTCCGACATCAACTGGTCATCACCCTCCAGCTGTGTGCCATCAACAGGTAATGACCATCCGGCAGTGCGCCATCAACAGGTAATGACCCTCTGGCTATGGCCATCAATAGGTCATCACCCTCCGGCTGTGTGCCATCAACAGGTAATGACCATCCGGCAGTGCACCATCAACAGGTAATGACCCTCTGGCTATGGCCATCAATTGGTCATCACCCTCCGGCTGTGTGCCATCAATAGGTAATGACCATCCGGCAGTGCGCCATGAACAGGTAATGACCATCCGTCTGTGTGCCATCAACAGGTAATTATCCTCTGTCCGGCTGTGTGCCATCAACAGGTAATGACCCTCTGGCTATGGCCATCAATAGGTCATCATCCTCCAGCTGTGTGCCATCAACAGGTAATGACCCTCTGGCTATGATCATCAATAGGTCATCACCCTCCGGCTGTGTGCCATCAACAGGTAATGACCCTCTGGCTATGGCCATCAATAGATCATCACCCTCCGGCTGTGTGCCATCAAATGTTTTTATCTTCTGTCCAGTTTTGTGCCATCAAGAGGTAATGACCCTCCAGCTGTGGGCCATCAACAGGTCATCACCCTTCGGCATTTAGGCTTCTTGTCTTCTGTAAGATGCGATTCTTGAGTCTCCTGATGCTAAAAAATATTTAAAAAATCACCGATTAAACTAATAATCTATCTTGTACATAAGCATCACAATTTATAATCTATCTAGTGCATAAGTATGACAATTTAGCTCACAGAACATACACTATGGTAAAACATTAGACCCTACAAGCAGAAATTTGCTAAACTAACATAAATATAACTGACAAATCAGTAGAAAAATCGCTACCAATGGCACAGCTCTCTTCACATCAACCTGTAACCATAGTAGATAAGAAATAGAGGACAATGCTCATAGTCAGTTATCAACAATTCGGCATGGGGCATCCCACCAGAGACATTATAATATCTAGTAGATTATAGATGGCAATAGAATTTACCAACAAGCACATAGTACGCCAAACTCAAGTACATAGTATGCCAAACCTCGACACGTTTTCCTAAAATAGGTTCATCAGAAGCACATACTAGACAGTGATACTTAGCAAAGCGTTCATAGATATATGCGCCATATGATAAGGTGCTAAAGTGCAAGTGTGTGACAAAATATCCATGCGATTTCAGGTGCAATGCTGCATTGTATGTAGTAAGATGGTGCCCATCAGACAGCATGTATAGGACTAACCTGTGATGAAAACACGAGCAATGGGAAAGTTCAAGCAGTTGCCTTCTCAATCTTCCTCGCCTCTAAGACATCTAAGGAAACATCTTCTCCTCTTGATTTTGGGTTGAGGTGTTGTAGGCATTTCAGGCTCTGGCATTCTAGGTTCTGACATACTAGGTTCTGACATGGTAGGTTCTGGTGTTCTAGGTTCTGGTGCTCTTGGCTCTGGAATTCTGGGTTGTTGGCTTCTCTGAAAAATCAGTAACCTCTCTTTAAGCTCCGTTGAACTTCGAGCTCTTCTTCCTATATTGTTGTGAGGGATCATTCTGACCCAGACAATATCACTGAACGCCACTTTATAGTTGCAACTAGGAACCTTTTTCGCATCCTGCGGTGCAGGAGCCATGGATGGAGTAGAACATTTGCCATTGGGCAGGACAGGTGTTCTCCTGGAGTCTTGCTTCTGAATCTGAGGGATGCAAATCGGCTCCTTACAAGCACTTTGTTCCTTCAGAATGGTTTTGTTCTCAGGAGTTTTCTGATTGTTTCACCAGGTTCAGACATTGCCCACTTGCTCAGGACAAGACTTAAGGCCAAATACTCTAGTATTGTCAGTAGTGTCATCACCGCAACAAAAACTGCGTCACGGAAGAGCCAAAGAGGAAGATTGATGGAAGCTTGATAGGTGCTTCTTCTGAGATCCACGGGTAGTGGGTCATCCTATAATAAAGAAAAAAAACATAATAAAGTCCTGTATATTTATACCCAATCCAGTCAAACAGAGAGCCCTTGTTATTATACAGTGATGGATACATTATCAAGCAACTTTCAGAAATATCCCATTGAGAAGATCAGGAAGAAGTTTGGGATTCACCTCCAGGGTCCATGGAATATTATTTACAGTTGGACTTTCATATGACGGACGGTCACGTGTCCAGTATGAGAAGTCCTGCAAGAGGCGATATTCTCATTAGCTGATCCTTGTGACCTCCATATTGATGAGAACATACTCGCCCTCAGTGTACTGTAATGTGGGGGGTAGAGCAACGTAAAGCACAGAAATGATAGGATGATACTCATCATCTCCAGAGGTCTCTCAGCACCAAGGTATGGTCAATGAGATACAAGCTGCAGATGCGCCGAGGCTTCTAATATACCCAGGGGTGACATCACAAAGCCCTCTGTGACATCATTGCACAGTTCTATCCATCATGTCACTGATACTTTGGACCTAACTAAATGTCTAAAAGAGAACCCTTCCACATGATTTCCAATCACGGAGCAGCTTCAGTTTTTCAAGAAAAGTTTAAAAAATATAATCTGTGCTGTGATTGGTCACAATGGCACATGAAGCAGAACGTCTTTAGATCTTTTAAAGGGAAAGTGTCAGCAATTTTTTTACAATTGTAAAATTGTAAAGTATTTATATTTATATATAAATACACATATATATTTAAAAAGGTTTTAATGGTATAAAATCTGAAAAAAATATTTTAACTCTTTTGATGTTTTCATCTTGTAAACACTAGGGGGAGCAGCTGCTGATATTTCCATGAAAACAGAATACAGCTAGCTCGCATTACGACTGCAGTAAAAGTGGGCGGGATCTGCTCACATGGGTGTGATGTCACTCCTCCCCTTCTGGGCGTTTGCAAAAAGGTAAATGAGACTGTAGTTTAGGATCACAGTGCGGAGCGATCACTGGTGACTGCAAAGTGATATATAAGGGACAACACCAAAGTCATTAATCACTACAAGGACAAGGCAGGAATGTGGGAGTCAGAGGGGTCACCCCACACTTATATCCCCTCTGACTGTCACTTCCTAAGCTCCTTTCCCTGCCATAACCTCTTATTCCCGCAGGTAAATTCTTACAGGACCCCCCTCCCCATACCCTTCCCCTGCCGCAGCTGATTCTAAACGTCCTCCATATGTAATAATAGACAGGTACTCACCGGCAGCCTATGGTAATTCACAGGGTAGAACAGGGTACAGCACAGAAACAATATGGCGATCCTCATTGTCTCCAGGGGGTATCTCAGCACCAAGATATGGCCAATGAGATATGAGCTCCAGGTGGATGGAGCCCCCTTATATACCCCAAGGGTGACATCACAACGCCCTCTGTGACATCATCACCCACAACATTCCGTCACATGACATCACCCAGCACCAGCATCATGTGACCCAGCAAAAATAGAAAGTCCTTGTTGGCTATAGCAACTATTCAAAACTAAGTTTAAACTTTTCCAACAGCTAAAGGCGGCTCTGTGATGGCAGTTTCTTCTTGTGGACGGTTGTGATAAATCTGCAGAACATCTACATAACGCGACATGTAGAAAATCCTGTCTTTTCCCCTCTGTTCTTCCTCTGGTGCTACAGAGACGGATAGAAGGAGCTTTTCCAGACCTTACAGTGCACAATATGGGACCTAATCACTGATATCCCAGATCTGCTCAGTACAAGCATACCGCCAACCTATGAGGACTAGAAAGAGGGCGAAACCATGCGGCACGCGTAGTCTGGCCACGCCCCTATCCACACCCCAAGCCACGCCCTTTTTATGCCTTGGCAGGAGGAGATGTCTGTACAAAGCGCAAGTTATCAAAAGGCTGAAGGAACACTTTATCAACATGAATGAAGGTTTTGAAGGGCATCCACTGTCCCGGCACTACCGGAAGTTCCACAACCAATCTTATAAGGACACTAAGTTTTGTGGGATCCGATTAGTCCCCAGAAAATGGAGGGGAGGTGATTACCTGAGATTAATGTCGCGGATGGAATCCAAATGGATCTTCACATTAAATAGCTTGGCTCTGAAGGGCCTTAATCACGAGAGTCAGCTGTATGCCTTCAACTCGCAGCGGTATATACTGTATGTATTTTTTATCCCAGTACCAATTGAACATTTACATTGCACTTTTATGAACCTCCTTATATTTTATCAATATAATATGTCTTTTGGATATATTCCTTTGAATCCACCTATTTTATATATGTATTTGTTTCTATACATTGATACCCCTATTGGAGATACAATATAATGTTTTTATTTTTCTCCTTCATTTTTTCCTTTTTATCTCTGGATGGTACTAAGTGCCGAATTTATACTATCCTGGTAATATACACTGATTAACAGACTGTTTTTTATAGCCATCAGAAATATAAGTATATAATTTTTATTCATTTTTAACTAATTGTGAAAGTTTGAACAAAGTCTTTTTTATTATTATTTTTTTCACACACAGTCTATTCTTATTGGAATTCTATCTTAGTTCTATTGCACCTCCATATGTCCTTTTGCACCGTCTTGTTAGTATTGGATCTTCCTCCATTTCTTTGGTTGTATTATCTTTGTGGGGGCGTTTGGACTTTATTAGGTTACCAGTTTGACTACCAGCGAGAAGCTGACGAAGAGGAACTGTGAGTCCTCGAAACGCGTAGTTTTTTTTGGCCTATACAGGACATCGAAGGAGAAGGAGAGAGTCAAGGCACAGGGATAAGCCCTCCTGATATCCAGAAGATATATATAACCATATCATATTATTGATACAAAATATAAATGCACAGAGTCAATAAAATCATTTAAAAACACCAAACCCCATCCTTACTTTGCAGGATACCTATTCCAAAGGTGTATCTAGGTTTTCTGGCACCCGGTGCAGCAGGGGCTGGCTGGCACATTTTAGCCTGGGGGGCAAGCACACAGCAGTGGCCCATGAGTAGCGGCCCATCCTTAACATGTTTATTACCAGATGCATCATAAGCCTATATTCACACGACCGTATTGTCTAAGTGCTGCCCGTGAAAAAACCTGACAGCACTTGGACCAGTTCAGATGAGTGTTTGTAGTGGTCAGACATAGTACATATTATTCTTATGTATTACTTAATGTTGAGCGATACCTTCCGATATCGGGAAATATCGGATCGGATTGGATCGGACCGATACCCAAAAAGTATCGGATATCGCCGATTCCGATACCGGAAACCAATGCAAGTCAATGGGACGCTAATATCGGAATGCCATCCCAGCGTGAGAGAATTCTCCTGATTGTTTAAAAGCCGGCAGGCGGTAAAAAGCCGCCGGCTTTTAAACAATCACACAGCCCCATACTGCTTCCCCGCAGCCTCCCACCCCGATCCTGCGCTCCCCCCGCCACCTCACATCCCGATCGTAAGTTAGGACCGGGCGGGGAGCGCAGCACCAAGGAGCAGGGAGCGAAGGACCCAGGCGGGGAAGCCGGCAGGGAAAAGACTTCACCGCCGGCTTTCCCGTTTTGTGCTGCGCTCTCCCGCCGGTTATTTCAAATGAACAGCTGAGGTATCAGGTGATGCTGATCAGCTGTTCATTTGAAGTAGCTGCGGTGCCCTCAGAGGGTTCATGTGAGTTCATGCTTCACTGCATGAACTCACATGAACTTTCCCACGGCCGCACAGGTCAGCCTCACCTCCCAGACCATCAGACCCATCATGATTGGAGTGTGCGCGGGTGTCTGTGCGATGTGTGCGGGTGTGTGCGCGATGTCTGCGGGTGTCTGCGTGCAGGCAGACATAGGCCGATGTGACACTACTACTCACATCGGCCTTTGTCTGTCCCCCGTCCACTCGTGCCAGCAGGATCAGCTCGATGGGAGCAGTAGTTCCCATCAGCCTGATCCTGCTATTTAAACTGCCCCATATGTTATTTTTGCCCCTATACATCTTTTATGTTTTTAGGCCCCCCATATATTTTTTTTGTTTTTGGTCCCCAATAAATTTTAAATACATTTTTCATTGGTGGCCAGTGGTTACCTAAAATAAATTAGTTCATACATTACCTGATCGCCACCTAAAATAAAGTAAAAAATAAAAAACTACACCTATACTCACCTAGACACCGGTTTATGCAATGATGGGGCTGCTTTACGGCCCCGTCATTCTAGCGGCGGCAGTGGTTTAGAGCGGTCACATTTTATGTGGCTGCTCTAAACTGGAGATCTTCGTGGGACACTCGTGGACTACTACGGAGGGGTAAGGATAAGGTTGTGGTTTATTATTTTATATTTTATTACAGGAGATCGATGGCTTCGGGGAATTAGGTGTCTAGGTGAGTATAGGTGTAGTTTTTTATTTTTTACTTTATTTTAGGTGGCGATCGGCGGGGACAGGTAATGTATGAACTAATTTATTTTAGGTAACCACTGGCCACCAATGAAAAATGTATTTAAAATTTATTGGGGACCAAAAACAAAAAAAATATATGGGGGGCCTAAAAACATAAAAGATGTATAGGGGCAAAAATAACATATGGGGCAGCTAAAATAGCTACTGCTCCCATCGAGCTGATCCTGCTGGCACAAGTGGACGGGGGACAGACATAGGCCGATGGGAGTAGTAGTGTCACATTAGCCTATGTCTGCCTGCACGCAGACACCCGCAGACATCGCGCACACACCCGCACACATCGCACAGACACCTGCGCACACACCAATCATGATGGGTCTGATGGTCTGGGAGGTGAGGCTGACCTGTGCGGCCGTGGGAAAGTTCATGTGAGTTCATGCAGTGAAGCATGAACTCACATGAACCCTCTGAGGGCACCGCGGCTACTTCAAATGAACAGCTGATCAGCATCACCTGATACCTCAGCTGTTCATTTGAAATAACCGGCGGGAGAGCGCAGCACAGAACGGGAAAGCCGGCGGTGTAGTCTTTTCACTGCCGGCTTCCCCGCCCGGGTCCTTCGCTCCCTGCTCCTTGGTGCTGCGCTCCCCGCCCGGTCCTAACTTACGATCGGGATGGGAGGTGGCGGGGGGAGCGCAGGATCGGGGTGGGAGGCTGCGGGGAAGCAGTATGGGGCTGTGTGATTGTTTAAAAGCCGGCGGCTTTTTACCGCCCGCCGGCTTTTAAACAATCAGGAGAATTCTCTCACGCTGGGATGGCTTTCCGATATTAGTGTCCCATTGACTTGCATTGGTTTCCGGTATCGGAATCGGCGATATCCGATACTTTTGGGTATCGGTCCTATCCAATCTGATACGATATTTCCCGATATCGGAAGGTATCGCTCAACACTACTCCTGACCCCACACATAAACTTCAGCTCATCCAGCACCATGACAACCAGCACAGCAGAGTCCTGCATCTGACGCGCCCCTGGGCCTGCTGTGTCGCGCAGCGTCTCGCGCACGGGGCTTACCCGGAACCGGATCAGATGAGGGTTGTAGTCTCCGAGTGGCGGGGACCCGGTCCGTGCCCAGGGAGTCAACTCAGTGTGTGGCAGTCTTGATAGATGTTATTTGAGTGTCGACTACGCCACCCGTTGATTTGCAGCTATGGAGCTGCCGCTGCAGGGCAGACCGCTGAGGCCGGTGTAGAATTGTGCAGCGTGATAGTATAACCCCCAACGGGAGGGGTATGGCCTCAGGGCAGCCGACGTGGAAAATGGGGGTAGCAGGAACCACTCAGAGACGGTGCGGTGTAATTCAGGGTCTTTACTGGTAACAACGATAGACCCTCCCGGAGTACTTGCTAGCGAACGGGGCCTGGTCAGTCCTTGAGCAGATGGGATCTCCCCTGGCCAGGCGGAGTTGTAGGCCTCCCAAACTGACTGTACTCTTCTGGCTACCTTGCTAGAAGCGGATATAAGTAGCCCACGTCCCTGAGTGTACCGTGTGGTGCTCACCCGTATGGCCGGTGACTCGGGGCCTTCTAATGGCTTCCGCTCCACGATGGCGGTGCTGGTCCCACGCGTGTGACCGTGCCTTCGGGTTTCTGGGCCTGAGGACCTGAAATCCCCTGCCGGTCGGCTTCTGCTGCTGGGTAAGAGTTAGTCCCCACAGCCTCGGACGCCGGGTCCGGTAAGAAAGCTTCTCAGTCAGGGCGAGCTCTGCAGCTGCCAGCCCCTGACTCGTATTAGTATTGCTCCCACTGAGCTTCTGCTGTTTCTTCATATGACTGTTTCTTGTCTCTACTCTCCTTGACTCCAGGCTCAGGCCCCTGGACAGGGCCTGCCTGTGGAGCAGAGCCCATAGAGCAGCTCTGCTCCCTGTCTTCTCCTCTCAGAACTCCCTACCCTGCCTCAGCCCCAGGTTTATATAGGGGAAGTCCTTCCCCTCCCAAGACTGGGCAGGAGGTGTGGCATGCACAGGATCCCTGACCAAAGGACCTCCCACCTGCTCTCAGACATAATATCTCGATCACTGTGGCAACCAGACCCCTGGGGTGTCACACATCCACTGAGGCCCCTGATCATGTGACCCCTGACTCTTCCCCTCCTGTGACCTCATCACAGCTCCTGTGCGCACAGAGCAGCCATATATGTGGTGGCGGCTCTGCAGGTGGAGGTATGTGGGGATCCCCCATTACTGGGCGCAGGGGGCATTAACCCCTTGAGCACAGAGACTCTTTTGGGGTCTTGTGTTGCCCCTTTATAAGAATCATAAGGTTTTTGTTCTGTTTCCTGTAATAGATACATACGACCCAACTATGGAGACAGGAAGGGAGGAAACGTATTGTTCTCATAGTAAAGGGCCCCTTTACTGGCCCCACAGTGTAATGCCCCCATTATGCCCCTTATACAGAATGTATGATGCCCCCACACAGTGTAATGCCCCCATTATGCCCCTTATGTAGGATGCATGATGCCCCCCACAGTGTAATGCCCCTATTATACCCCTTATGCAGTATGTATGATGCCCCCACACAGTGTAATGCCCCCATTATGCCCCTTATGTAGGATGCATGATGCCCCCCACAGTGTAATGCCCCCATTATACCCCTTATGCAGTATGTATGATGCCCCCACACAGTGTAATGCCCCCATTATGCCCCTTATGCAGGATGTATGATGCCCCCACACAGTGTAATGCCCCCATTATGCCCCTTATGCAGGATGTATGATGCCCCCACACAGTGTAATGCCCCCATTATGCCCCTTATGCAGTATGTATGATGCCCCCCACACAGTGTAATGCCCCCATTATGCCCCTTATGCAGGATGTATGATGCCCCCACACAGTGTTATGCCCCTTATGCAGGATGTATGATGCCCCCCACACAGTGTAATGCCCCCATTATGCCCCTTATGCAGGATGTATGATGCCCCCACACAGTGTAATGCCCCCATTATGCCCCTTATGCAGTATACATGATGCCCCCACACAGTGTAATGCCCCCATTATGCTCCTTATGCAGTATGTATGATGCCCCCACACAGTGTAATGCCCCCATTATGCCCCTTATGCAGTATGTATGATGCCCCCACACAGTGTAATGCCCCATTATGCCCCTTATACAGTATATATGATGCCCCACACAGTGTAATGCCCCCATTATGCCCCTTATACAGTATGTATGATGCACCACACAGTGTATGCCACCATTATGCCCCTCATGCAGTATGTATGATGCTCCCACACAGTGTAATGCCCCCATTATGCCCCTTATACAAGATGTATGATGCTACCACACAATGTAATGCCCCCATTATGCCCCTTATGCAGTATGTATGATGCCCCCACACAGTGTATTGCCCCCATTATGCCCCTTATGCAGTATGTATGATGCCCCAAAAAGTTTAATGCCCCCATTATGCCCCTTATGTAGTATGTATTATGCCCCCACACAGTGTAATGCCCCCATTATGCCCCTTATGCAGTATGCAGGACATTGCCAGACCTCATGTGGCTGGAGTGTGTCAGCAGTTTTTGCAAGGTGAAGGCATTGAAGCTATGGACTGGCCCGCCTGTTCCCCAGACCTGAATCCGATTGAGCACATCTGGGACATCATGTCTCGCTCCATCTGTGTCACCCTGGCCTGGATGCCACAAAATGTATTAAAGCTGTGTCTGAGAGCAAGGGGGAGGTTCTCTAGTCAGGGGAACATTAGCATGCAATGCCTCCTGTCTCAGGCCAGTAGGGGGAGCAGGCTGCCCCTATAAAAACTGGTGCTGGGGGCAGGGTTAGAGAGAACTGGATGGCCTGCCTCAGCATTGAGACTTGTCCCAGAGCAGAACAGGGACAGACAGTTGCACTGCACCTAAGAGGAAGTGTGGCAGGAGGAGAGCCACAAGCCAGAGACAAGAGGCGAAGAGAGCCTGTCTTGGCAGAAAGAGGACTTAATTTACCAGACTTTGGTGTCTGAGGCTGAGAGGATTCCACATCCCCCAGCAGAGAACCAGTCCGCAGGGGACTGTATATTCCTTGGCCTAAGAAGCCTGGAGGCCCTGCCACAACAGAAGGGACCAGTAAAGCCGTACAAGGCTGGGAGCAGAAAGGAACCCACGTCGCAGGCCATACAGGCGAGAATACACAGAAAGCTTGGAAACGTGGGCTGTTACCCTATCAGGAGGAGATAGCCAGAAGGAGCGCAGAAAGCACGGTAGGCCTACACCCTTACCCTGACCAGGGCCAATTTCCCCGTTGCTCTCAGACATCCAGGTCCCCCTCCTAGCCGGGACTGTTTATGGGTCAATTTACCTGTTCTAGTAAAGACCCTGGACTGCAACCTGTTGTCTGTGTGCTCCTTGCTTCTCCAGCACTATCAGCACTGGGACTCTCACCACCATCACTCCCACCATCCACTATACTGCCCTGGGGCCGCACTCTTCCCGTGGGGAGTCACACTACCCTAGCTGCACACCTCATCAGCCCCAGCGGTCGGCATGCAGCGGCGGTTCCTAATAACCGCAATCCACGGGTGGCGTAGTCGGACATAATCAATAGCACATAACGGACTACCACTGGCCTGACCACCCTGAGCCACGGAACCGGGTTGCCACTACTACTCCCATCGTTCCCAGACTGCCCGGATCCGAGTGCCCCACGGCCCAAGGGGCGAGTCAGCTTTGGCGTAGTCGGCAGGATTTCATGCCCGCAACCACCGGGTACTGCGTGCCTGAAAAAGACTTTTGTAACTTACCTGTGGCGAAGTTTCCCGCCGTCCGGAGTCGTTTCCCGCCATCCGGAGCCGATTCCCGCCATCAGACGCCATCTTGGACTGTTTCCCGCCGTCTTCTGCCGTCTTCCCGCCATCCGCAGCTGTTTCTCGCCATCGGACGCCATCTTCAGGACGCCGCGCGGGAATAAGAGGGGCGTGGACTTCAAAACCGCGCGAGATCCGAAGCTCCGCCCCACGCACCGACGCTGCGCAAGGTCCTGGAAGGGAGAGAGAGCGACGCTGACGTCATCAGGACGCGACGCAAGGTCCTCGTCCAGAGCAGCAGCAGCGGAGCCGCGGCCTACAGAAGAGGATCGTCGGAAGGTAGGCCACGCTTAACTAGGGGGGAGGAAGATGTCGGACACAGAGGCGCCCACTACCACCAACGCAGCTGCAGCAGCGGTGATGCCCTTTTCCCTGCCCTACATCCCTGGAGCGGCCTGGCTGCCCAAATACTCAGGGGAGCCCCATGCCCTAACTGACTTCAAGGAAAGGCTATGCAGTTTGTTCCACGTTTACCCCCTGACAGAGGAACAGAAGGTCAGCATATTGACAGGGCAGTTAACTGGCGCAGCCCAAAGGGAGGTAAAATCATGGCCCACTGAGGATAAAAGGACTGTGAAGGGTATTCTGGCCCGGCTGCGGGGTACCTTTGACACACGTACCTCCGCTGAGATTAAAATGAGGTTCTATGGATGTAAGCAGCGGGCACAGGACAGCATCAGAGACTATGCCCTAAATCTGCAGGAAGCCTTGAGGGCTATTCAACAAACTGACCCTGGCAGTGTGCAGGAAACGGATAAGCTGCTAACAGAACAATTCATAGAAGGTCTGCTGTCTAGCGCCCACAGGGCCCAACTGCGTCTCATGTTCTTTCAGAACCCCGACCTAACCTTTGCCCAATTTAAGGACAGGGCCATAAGGGTGCTCCGTGAATCTGCAACCAGTGGCGCTATAAACCCCCGGCGCCCTGCTCTCACCAACCACCAGGAGGCGGCGCCCTCCTCTATGGATCCCGTGGGGGCTGATGCACAGGCCCTGAACCAAGCCCGTCGAAAGACCTGCACCACCAAGTCCAGGAGCTGACCAGGAGCATCGCGGCGTTAACCAGGACCGTCCAGGCGTTGCAAGTGGACCTGTCAAGACCCATCGAGCTGGCTTCAAGTCCGGAGGATGTCCCGTGGCGTCGACAGAGGAGGATCCCGTCGTTCCGAGGGAGGCCCACAGACCGCTACGCAGAGGATGGACAGCCCATTTGCCGTCGATGCAACCAGCCCGGACACATTTCCAGGTACTGTAATTTAAAAGGGTCCAACCTGGGGCAAAGGGCCAACCCCCAGGCATAAGATCACCAGGCCCTTACAATTGGCGTAATAAGTACGTTGGGGGGCGCCCGGTTTTACCCGTGGTGCTGGACGGTATCCCCATGAGCGCCTTGCTGGATAATAGGTCACAAGTAACCACTATCCCTTATGTACTTTTTAAGCAGTATTGGACTGATGCTGATATCACACGGTATCCAGACAATAACTTGAGCATCATCGCCAGTAATGGCTTACCCGTGCCGCAGATGGGGTTCAAGGAGATGACCATTAAAATTGGTAAAGTTGAACTGCCGGCACAGGGGGTGATTATTGTGGACATTGACCGTCGTGAAAGTCACCCTAAAATAACTGTGGGTACTAACGTAATTGAAAATTGTCTTTCAGAGGTAATTGTAATTCTACAACAGGTGGCGGTGAATGCTAGTTCCAGCCAACAGAGAGTCCTCAACAAGGAGATAAAAGCCCTGATGAGACGGCAGCAGGTAGAACTGTCTGGTGGTGAGATCGGTAGCGTAAGACTGAGTGACCCATTCCCCATTTCCATGCCTCCCAAAAGTGAAATGATGATCTGGTGTCGGACTGCAATCGGGTTGAGAGGTAGAGACTACCAAGCCATGGTAGAACCCGTGTACTCAGACAGCAGGCCCACCATTTTGACAGCCCGGGGGGTGGTTGATGTCCGTCCTGGGAGGGTGCCCGTCCGCATCCTCAACATTGGGGAGAGGGAAGTACACTTACCCAGGTACGCTACACTCGCCAAACTGTTTGTTGTCGAACACAAAGCTATCAGGGCCGTGGAACCCTTGCCTCCATCTCCTCAGGCGGAGGGTAATGGCTCCCAGAAACAAAAGGAGGACTGGTGCCAGAAACTCCATGTGGGTGCTGACTCCACTCCCCTGCACCAAAAACAAGGAGTCTACCGGGTGGTACAGGAGTACGAGAGAGTCTTTAGTAAGCACCCGCTAGACTTCGGCAGAGTAAAAGGGATAGAACACCACATCCCCACAGGGAGCCACCCACCAATAAAAGAGAGGCACAGACCTGTGCCCCCTGCACATTATCAGAACGCAAAGGGCATGCTAAGAGAGATGAAAGAAGCTGGGGTTATTAGAGACAGCTGTAGCCCCTGGGCAGCCCCCTTGGTTCTGGTCAAAAAGAAAGACGGCACCATGAGAATGTGCGTGGACTATAGACAAATCAACCGTATCACCCACAAAGACGCATATCCGCTGCCTAGAATAGAGGAGTCTTTAGCCGCACTAAAATCTGCTAACTTCTTTTCTACTTTGGACCTTACTAGCGGGTACTGGCAGGTTCCTGTGGCAGAGGCTGACAAGGAGAAGACTGCCTTCACCACCCCGATGGGACTGAGTGAGTTCAACTGTATGCCCTTCGGGCTCTGCAACGCACCAGGGACCTTCCAGAGGCTGATGGAATGATGTCTAGGGCACCGAAACTTCGAGACGGTCCTCCTTTACCTGGACGACGTGATCGTCTATTCGAAGACCTACGAGGACCACCTAAAGCACCTGGCCGAGGTGTTCGAAGCCCTGGCAGGCTATGGCCTGAAGGTGAAACCATCGAAGTGTCACCTGCTGAAACCAAAGGACCAGTACCTAGGGCACGTGGTAAGCGCGGAAGGAGTGGCCCCCGACCCTGACAAGGTCACGGCAATCAAGAGCTGGCCAAGCCCCTCGAACATCAAAGAGGTGAGACAGTTTCTCGGGTTGGTAGGCTACTACCGAAGGTTCATCCCCGGGTTCACTAAGATGGCAGCTCCTATGCAGGACCTCCTGATCGGACAGTCTAAGTCCAGGAGCCAAAAGCCGCCCTTCAAGTGGGATAAACCGGAAGAGGAGTCCTTCCGCCAGCTAAAGATGGCCCTCACAGGGGACGAGATCCTGGCCTACCCTGATTATGGCCAGCCTTTCATTCTCCACACAGATGCCAGTAATGTGGGACTGGGAGCCGTACTGTCCCAAAACCAACAGGGCAGAGAAAGGGTGATCGCGTACGCCAGCCGGAAGCTGAGACCCACCAAGAGGAACCCGGAGAATTACAGCTCCTTCAAGCTAGAATTCTTGGCGGTGGTGTGGGCCGTGACGGAACGCTTCAAGCATTACCTGGCCTCCGCAAAGTTCACCGTGTACACGGACAACAACCCGTTGACACACCTGGACAATGCAAGACTGGGTGCCCTAGAACAGCGGTGGATGGCCCGTCTCTCCAACTATGACTGATCAAGTACCGGGCCGGCAAAACCAATGCCAACGCTGACGCCCTATCGAGGATGCCTCACTTATCTGAAGGTGACGAAGACCCAGAAGAGCTGGAGGAGGTAGAACTCCCCGCGTTTCACCGGTATGGAGCTGCTCAATACTCCCACCGCGTGAAGGAGGAGGATCTAACAACCGTGATGATAAATCCCCTACCTCAACACAGCTGGGCCGAGACCCAAGATAGTGACCCTGCCATCCGCCTGGTGAAAGATCTGCTGACCCAGGAAGATGCCCGCATAGATCCGGATGCTCCAGAGGAAGCCAAGCAGCTATGGAAAGAGAAGAGCAAGCTGTTCCTCTACGAAGGCAAGTTGTGCAGAAGGATTGTCAACCACCGGACGCACGAGCTGACCTGGCAAGTCGTGGTCCCAAGGCGGGATGCAGCTATGGTCCTGGGGGCTTACCATGACAGAGCGGGACACATCGGTTCGGTTGGAAGAAACTGGAGTTCCTACTAAGAGGAAGGTTCTTTTGGGTCGGCATGAGAGGAGCTGTAGAAAAATGGTGCAGACTGTGGCCCTTGTCACCTAAGGAGGAAGGACCGCACCAGCCAGAAGACACCCTTGAGGCCCATCGTCACCACGCAGCCTCTTGAGCTGGTAGCTCTGGACCATGTCAAATTGGCTCCCAGCCGGTCAGGATACATCTATGCCCTGACAATCGTGGACCACTATTCCCGTTTTCTAGTGGTGGTCCCAGTAAAAGACTTGACAGCCCAAACAGCGGCCAGAGCCTTCCAGCAATATTTCTGCCGTCCACACGGGTATCCGGAACAGGTCCTGACAGACCAGGGTCCAGCGTTCGAGGCTGAAATCTTCCAGGAGTTCGGCAACCTCTATGGCTGTAAGAAGATTCGGACAACGCCTTACCACCCACAAACCAACGGGATGTGTGAGAAGATGAACAATATAGTCATTGATCTCCTGAAGACGTTGCCCCTGGAGGAGCGCAGCCTGTGGCCAGAAAAACTGCCGGACCTGATAGACTTATACAATCATATCCCGGTGAATGCTACCAACTGCACCCCGGCTTACCTGATGCGACCCAGACCGGGTAAGCTGCCTATAGACCTGGAGATGGGAGTCTTAACGCCTGAGGACACCTCCCCGGATGCGGACTGGGATACGGAAAGGCAACTGCAGTACAAGAAGGTGCAGTAGACTGTGGAGAAGAGCCTGGCCCAGGTGAGAGAGAGGCAAGAAAAACTCTTCAACCAACACGCCCCTGCTGGTCCCCTAGAACCTGGTGAGCAAGTCCTAAAGCGAAAAAGAAGGCTTCACAAGTTGGACGACCAGTGGGAAAGGGAACCCTACACCGTACTGCAGTCTGATCACGACAACCCGAAGGTGTGCGTGATCACCAAGGACGGAGGAGAAACCACTAGTACCGTCTCCAGAGACCATCTCAAAAGATGCCCCGAGCAACTCCGTAGTGCAGAAGAGGATCAGAGTGACCTTGAACCCGCAGAGGACAAGGAAGAAATGATCAGCACCGTTCTCGGAGAGTTCCCTCAGTCCTGGACTCGCATAAATGATGCCATAGTGGTACCCGTCCTGCATTTCCTGCAACCGGCACAGCAACAAACAACACCAGAGCCGGAAGGTGAAGAGGAGCAAGCGGTTCCAGAGGCAGAAGAGCCTGTACCAGCAGCCCAGGAGAGTCAACCCTCTGCTGACAGTGAGCCTGCCATGCCTGCGGTAAGCCAAAGGACCCGCAGACAGCTGCCTTCCCTACCTGTACACCCAGCTGGTAGCTGTACCCCTAACGCTAGTGGGGAAAGCCAGGTTGGTCCACCACCAGACAGTGGACTACGTAGGTCAACCAGGAGCACAAAGGGGCTGATACCCGCTCGCTGGAGAATATAGAGCGCACTAAAATTGTAAATAACCTTGTTGCCAAATGTTGAATTGTTTGCAAAGTTACATGCATGTTTGGTAATTCCGTGTTTCAGTTTCTTGCAGTTACTGTAAGGACTCACAGGTTATGGACTTTTTATAACCGGGACCTGGTATGGACTGCGTTCGGAGCCTAACCAAGGAATGAACTAAGACTGTGAAGGACTTGGGGTAGGACAGACCCCCACCTGGTTAAGGCTCCCCGTTGTATTGGTGATATGGACACCCGGTCACAGGCCACACTGTGACCTTAAGAACTCAATTTGTGCGTCGTCTGTCTATTAATGTCTATTAATGTTTTATTGTCTTTGTTTATTGTTTAGTCCCGGAGTACTAAATTTCACTAGGGGGGAATGTGTCACCCTGGCCTGGATGCCACAAAATGTATTAAAGCTGTGTCTGAGAGCAAGGGGGAGGTTCTCTAGTCAGGGGAACATTAGCATGCAATGCCTCCTGTCTCAGGCCAGTAGGGGGAGCAGGCTGCCCCTATAAAAACTGGTGCTGGGGGCAGGGTTAGAGAGAACTGGATGGCCTGTCTCAGCATTGCGACTTGTCCCAGAGCAGAACAGGGACAGACAGTTGCACTGCACCTAAGAGGAAGTGTGGCAGGAGGAGAGCCACAAGCCAGAGACAAGAGGCGAAGAGAGCCTGTCTTGGCAGAAAGAGGACTTAATTTACCAGACTTTGGTGTCTGAGGCTGAGAGGATTCCACATCCCCCAGCAGAGAACCAGTCCGCAGGGGACTGTATATTCCTTGGCCTAAGAAGCCTGGAGGCCCTGCCACAACAGAAGGTACCAGTAAAGCCGTACAAGGCTGGGAGCAGAAAGGAACCCACGTCGCAGGCCATACAGGCGAGAATACACGGAAAGCTTGGAAACGTGGGCTGTTACCCTATCAGGAGGAGATAGCCAGAAGGAGCGCAGAAAGCACGGTAGGCCTACACCCTCACCCTGACCAGGGCCAATTTCCCCGTTGCTCTCAGACATCCAGGTCCCCCTCCTAGCCGGGACTGTTTATGGGTCAATTTACCTGTTCTAGTAAAGACCCTGGACTGCAACCTGTTGTCTGTGTGCTCCTTGCTTCTCCAGCACTATCAGCACTGGGACTCTCACCACCATCACTCCCACCATCCACTATACTGCCCTGGGGCCGCACTCTTCCCGTGGGGAGTCACACTACCCTAGCTGCACACCTCATCAGCCCCAGCGGTCGGCATGCAGCGGCGGTTCCTAATAACCGCAAATCCACGGGTGGCGTAGTCGGACATAAACATCAGCACATAACGGACTACCACTGGCCTGACCACCCTGAGCCACGAAACCGGGTTGCCACTACTACTCCCATCGTTCCCCTACTGCCCGGATCCGAGTACCCCACGGCCCAGGGGGCGAGTCACATCCACCAACGTCGCGTTGCACCACTGACTGTTCAGGAGTTGGCTGATGCTTTAGTCTAGGTCTGGGAGGAGATCCCACAGGAGACCATCCGCAACCTCATCAGGAGCATGCCCAGGCGTTGTAGGGAGGTCATACAGGCACGTGGAGGCCACACACAATACTGAGCTTTCATCTGTGAAGAGCAGAGGGCACCAGTGGCGACTTTGCCAATCCTGGTGTTCTGTGGCAAATGTCAAGCGTCCTGCTCGGTGTTGGGCTGTGAGCACAACCCCCATCTGTGGACATCGGGCCCTCATACCACCCTCATGGAGTCGGTTTCTAACCGTTTGTGCAGACACATGCACATTTGTGGCCAGCTGGAGGTCATTTTGCAGGGCTCTGGCAGTGCTCCTCCTGTTCCTCCTTGCACAAAGGAGGAGGTAACGGTCCTGTTGCTGGGTTGTTGCCCTCCTATGGCTCCCTGCACATCTCCTGGTATCTGCTCCATGCTCTGGACACTGTGCTGACAGACACAGCTACACTTCTTGCCACAGCTCGCACTGATGTGCCGTCCTGGATGAACGGCACTACCTGAGCAACTTCTATGGGTTGTACTGTAGACACTGCCTAATGCTAATGTACCTCTAGGGGTGAGAGCAATGGCAAAATGAAAAAGTGACCAAAACATCAGCCAAAAAGAATGAGAACAGAGAAATGGTCTGTGGTCACCACCTGCAGAACCACTCCTTTATAGGGGGTATCTGGCTAATTGCCTATCATTTCTACCAGTTGTCTTCTCCATTTGCACAACAGCAGGAGAAATTGATTCACAATCCGTGTTGCTTCATAACTGGACAGGTAGATTTCACAGAAGTGTTATTGACTTGGAGTTGTGATGTTTAAGTGTTCCCTTTATTTTTTGAGCAGTGTGTGTATATATATAATATATTTACATATTTTTATTGATCATATTAAAATTGTACATATACACTGTGTTCCAAATTATTATGCAAATAATATTTTCTCAGATTTTCCCAAATTACCTATATGAATTGCAGTCATTGTAATTTTCCAGTCAATAACTATTAGAGTACAATTGAACGGTTTTTGTACAAACTGCCTATGATAACAGTATATTTTTTAAAAAATAAAAAACTCAAACTGCACTCAAAATGCATGTTCCAAATTATTATGCACAGCAGAGTTTTCAACCTTTTCATTTTAATAAAGAACAAAAAAATGGTCATTTTTGAAATTCTAAGCATTAGCAGGTTATTACACACTGAAATCAAACAGTTTTCAACTCAAAACTTTATTCTAGGTGATGTTACATTTGCACATAGGACCCCTTGTTCGAAAGGAGCTTCTGAACTCTCTCGTCCATTGAATTTGTCAGGTTTTGGATGGTTTCTGCTTTAATTGTTGTGCATGAGGACAGAATACCCTCCCAGAGCTGTTGCTTAGATGTGAACTGCCTCCCGCCATCATAGACACTCCTTTTGATGATGCTCCAGAGGTTCTGAATGGGGTTGAGGTCAGGGGAGCATGGGGGCCACACCATAAGTTTGTCCCCTTTTATGCCCATAGCAGCCAGAGATGCAGATGTGTTATGTGCATCATGAGACGGTGCATTATCATGCATGAAATGATCTTGATGGTCCAGATGGATGGAGTGGAGGATGGCTGGTTGATGGACACCCCATGCAAACACGGCTACAGCGCCAACAAGGAGGAGGTGGAGTAATGTTTTGGGCTGGAATCATGGGGAGAGAGATTGTCGGCCCTTTTAGGATCCCTGAAGGGGTAAAGATGAACTCCATAATGTATGTTGAGTTTCTCAAACAGCACTTGCTTCCATGGTTCAAGAAGAAGAACCGTGCATTCCGCAGCAAGATCATTTTCATGCATGATAATGCCCCGTCTCATGCTGCACATAACACATCTGCATCTCTGGCTGCTATGGGCATAAAAGGGGACAAACTTATGGTGTGGCCCCCATGCTCCCCTGACCTCAACCCCATTGAGAACCTCTGGAGCATCATCAAAAGGAGTGTCTATGATGGCGGGAGGCAGTTCACATCTAAGCAACAGCTCTGGGAGGGTATTCTGTCCTCATGCAAAACAATTGAAGCAGAAACCATCCAAAACCTGACAAATTCAATGGACGAGAGAGTTCAGAAGCTCCTTTCGAACAAGCGGTCCTATGTGCAAATGTAACATCACCTAGAATAAAGTTTTGAGTTGAAAACTGTTTGATTTCAGTGTGTAATAACCTGCTAATGCTTATAATTTCAAAAAAGACCATTTTTTTGTTCTTTATTAAAATTAAAAGGTTGAAAACTCTGCTGTGCATAATAATTTGGAACATGCATTTTGAGTGCAGTTTGAGTGTTTTATTTTTTTAAATATACTGTTATCATAGGCAGTTTGTACAAAAACCTTTCAATTGTACTCTAATAGTTATTTGACTGGAAAATTACAATGACTGCAATTCATATAGGTAATTTGGGAAAATCTGAGAAAATAATATTTGCATAATAATTTGGAACACAGTGTATACAGACTACAAAGTATGGCAGTATCAGCGATCAAGCAGACAAGGGCTGGAGAGAGCAGGAGAGACGCTAGAAAGACGCTCGAGAGAGAGAGAGCAGGAGAGACGCTCGAGAGAGAGAGCAGGAGAGACGTTAGAAAGACGCTCGAGAGAGAGAGAGCAGGAGAGACGCTAGAAAGACGCTCGAGAGAGAGAGAGAGCAGGAGAGATGCTCGAGATCAGGAGAGACGCTCGAGAGAGAGAGCAGGAGAGACGCTCAAGAGAGAGAGCTGGAGAGACGCTAGAAAGACGCTCGAGAGAGAGAGCAGGAGAGACGCTCGAGAGAGAGAGAGAGCAGGAGAGACGCTCAAGAGAGAGAGCAGGAGAGACGCTCGAGAGAGAGAGCAGGAGAGACGCTCGAGAGAGAGAGAGCAGGAGAGACGCTCGAGAGAGAGAGCAGGAGAGACGCTAGAAAGACGCTCGAGAGAGAGAGAGAGCAGGAGAGATGCTCGAGATCAGGAGAGACGCTCGAGAGAGAGAGAGAGCAGGAGAGACGCTCAAGAAAGAGAACAGGAGAGACGCTCGAGAGAGAGAGCAGGAGAGACGCTCGAGAGAGAGAGAGCAGGAGAGACGCTCGAGAGAGAGAGCAGGAGAGACGCTAGAAAGACGCTCGAGAGAGAGAGCAGGAGAGACGCTCGAGAGAGAGAGAGCAGGAGAGACGCTCAAGATCAGGAGAGACGCTCGAGAGAGAGAGCAGGAGAGACGCTCTAGAGAGAGAGCAGGAGAGACGCTCGAGAGAGAGCAGGAGAGACGCTAGAGAGAGAGAGCAGGAGAGACGCTCGAGAGAGAGAGAGCAGGAGAGACGCTCGAGAGAGAGAGAGCAGGAGAGACGCTCGAGAGAGAGCAGGAGAGACGCTCGAGAGAGAGAGCAGGAGAGACGCTAGAAAGACGCTCGAGAGAGAGAGAGCAGGAGAGACGCTCGAGAGAGAGAGCAGGAGAGACGCTCGAGAGAGAGCAGGAGAGACGCTCGAGAGAGAGAGCAGGAGAGACGCTCGAGAGAGAGAGAGCAGGAGAGACGCTCGAGAGAGAGAGAGAGCAGGAGAGACGCTTGAGAGAGAGAGAGCAGGAGAGACGCTCGAGAGAGAGAGCAGGAGAGACGCTCGAGAGAGAGAGAGCAGGAGAGACGCTCGAGAGAGAGAGAGCAGGAGAGACGCTCGAGAGAGAGAGCAGGAGAAACGTTCGAGAGAGAGAGCAGGAGAGACGCTCGAGAGAGAGAGCAGGAGAGACGCTCGAGAGAGAGAGCAGGAGAGACGCTCGAGAGAGAGAGAGAGCAGGAGAGACGCTCGAGAGAGCAGGAGAGACGCTCGAGAGAGAGAGAGAGCAGGAGAGACGCTCGAGAGAGAGAGCAGGAGAGACGCTCGAGAAAGAGAGAGCAGGAGAGATGCTCGAGAGAGAGAGAGCAGGAGAGATGCTAGAGAGAGAGAGACGCTCGAGAGAGAGAGAGCAGGAGAGACGCTCAAGAGAGATAGAGCAGGAGAGACGCTCGAGAGAGAGAGAGACGCTCGAGAGATTGAGCAGGAGAGAAGCTCGAGAGAGAGAGCAGGAGAGAAGCTCGAGAGAGAGAGCAGGAGAGACGCTCGAGAGAGAGCAGGAGAGAAGCTCGAGAGAGAGAGCAGGAGAGACGCTCGAGAGAGAGCAGGAGAGACGCTCGAGAGAGAGCAGGAGAGACGCTCGAGAGAGAGAGCAGGAGAGACGCTCGAGAGAGAGAGAGCAGGAGAGATGCAAGAGAGAGAGACGCTCGAGAGAAAGAGCAGGAGAGAAGCTCGAGAGAGAGCAGGAGAGAAGCTCGAGAGAGAGAGCAGGAGAGACGCTCGAGAGAGAGCAGGAGAGACGCTCGAGAGAGAGAGCAGGAGAGACGCTCGAGAGAGAGAGCAGGAGAGACGCTCGAGAGAGAGAGCAGGAGAGACGCTCGAGAGAGAGAGCAGGAGAGACGCTCGAGAGAGAGAGAGCAGGAGAGACGCTCGAGAGAAAGAGCAGGAGAGACGCTCGATAGAAAGCAGGAGCAACTGTCAATCACTTCATCACTATATGACTCAGTAATGATACCTATAGCATATTACTCAGGGTGACAACATGGCAGGTCACAGAGTTACTTTCATGATCTAGATTTGCTAAATTGGAGACATATCATGATACAGAGCCCATGTCCATGACTTATGTCAGCTCCAAAGTGAAATATGTATTGAAAAAAATTAAAAAAAATTATATATATACACACACATATACATACACTGCTCAAAAAAATAAAGGGAACACTCAAATAACACATCCTAGATCTGAATGAATGAAATATTCTCATTGAATACTTTGTTCTGTACAAAGCTGAATGTGCTGACAACAAAATCACATAAAAATCATCAATGGAAATCAAATTTATTAACTAATGGAGGCCTGGATTTGGAGCCACCCCCAAAATTAAAGTGGAAAAACACACTACAGGCTGATCCAACTTTGATGTAATGTCCTTAAAACAAGTCAAAATGAGGTTCAGTATTGTGTGCGGCCTCCACGTGCCTGTATGACCTCCCTACAACGCCTGGGCATGCTCCTGATGAGGTGGTCTCCTGTGGGATCTCCTCCCAGACCTGGACTAAATCATCCGCCAACTTCTGGAAAGTCTATGGTGCAACGTGACGTTGGTGGATGGAGCGAGACATGATGTCCCAGATGTGCTCAATCGGATTCAGGTCTGGGGAACGGGTGGGACAGTCCATAGCTTCAATGCCTTCATCTTGCAGGAACTGCTGACACACTCCAGCCACATGAGGTCTGGCATTGTCCTGCATTAGGAGGAACCCAGGGCCAACCCCACCAGCATATGGTCTCACAAGGGGTCTGAGGATCTCATCTCGGTACCTAATGACAGTCAGGCTACGTCTGGCGAGCACATGGAGGGCTGTGCGGCTCTCCAAAGAAATGCCACTCCACACCATTACTGACCCACTGCCAAACCGGTCATGCTGAAGGATGTTGCAGGCAGCAGATCGCTCTCCGCGGCGTCTCCAGACTCTGTCATGTCTGTCACATGTGCTCAGTGTGAACCTGCTTTCATCTGTGAAGAGCACAGGGCGCCAGTGGCGACTTTGCTAATCCTGGTGTTCTGTGGCAAATGCCAAGCGTCCTGCACAATGTTGGGATGTGATCACAACCCCCATCTGTGGACGTCGGGCCTTCATACCACCCTCATGGAGTCGGTTTCTAACCGTTTGTGCAGACACATGAACATTTGTGGCCTGCTGGAGGTCATTTTGCAGGGCTCTGTCAGTGCTCCCCCTGTTCCTCCTTGCACAAAGGCGGAGGTAGCGGTACTGCTGCTGGGTTGTTGCCCTCCTACGGCCCCCTCCTTGTCTCCTGGTGTACTGGCCTGTCTCCTGGTAGCACCTCCAGCCTCTGGACACTACGCTGACAGACACAGCAAACCTTCTTGCCACAGCTCGCACTGATGTGCCATCCTGGATGAGCTGCACTACCTGAGCAACTTCTGTGGGTTGTAGTGTCCGTCTCATGCTACCACGAGTGTGAAAGCATAACCAACATTCAAAAGTGACCAAAACATCTGCCAGAAAGCATTGGTACTGAGATGTGGTCTGTGGTCCCCACCTGCAGAATCAATCCTTTGAGGGTGTCTTGATAATTGCCAATAATTTCCATCTATTGTCTATTCCATTTGCACAACAGCATGTGAAATTGATTGTCAATCAGTGTCATTTCCTAAGTGGACAGTTTGATGCACTTGGAGTTATATTCTGTTGTTTAAGTGTTCCCTTTATTTTTTTGAGCAGTGTATATATACAGTACAGACCAAAAGGTGGACACACCTTCTCATTTAAAGATTTATCTGTATTTTCATGACTAAGAAAATTGTACATTCACACTGAAGGCATCAAAACTATGAATTAACACATGTGGAATTATATACTTAACAAAAACGTGTGAAACAACTGAAAATATGTCTTATATTCTAGGTTCTTCAAAGTAGCCACCTTTTGCTTTGATGGCTGCTTTGCACACTCTTGGCATTCTCTTGATGAGCTTCAAGAGGTAGTCACCGGAAATGGTTTTCACTTCACAGGTGTGCCCAGTCAGGTTTAATAAGTGGGATTTCTTGCCTTATAAATGGGGTTGGGACCATCACTTGTGTTGTGCAGAAGTCTGGTGGATACACAGCTGATAGTCCTACTGAATAGACTGTTAGATGCTTTTTTCTTGCCATCATACAAATTCTAAGTAAAGAAAAACGAGTGGCCATCATTACTTTAAGAAATGAAGGTCAGTCAGTCCGAAAAATTGTGAAAACTTTGAAAGCGTCCCCAAGTGCAGTTGCAAAAACCATCAAGCGCTACAAAGAAACTGTCTCACATGAGGACTGCCCCAGGAAAGGAAGACCAAGAGTCACCTCTGCTTCTGAGGATAAGTTTATCCGAGTCACCAGCCTCAGAAATCGCAGGTTAACAGCAGCTCAGATTAGAGACCAGGTCAATGCCACACAGAGTTCTAGCAGCAGAAACATCTCTTCAACAACTGTTAAGAGGAGACTTTGTGCAGCAGGCCTTCATGGTAAAATAGCTGCTAGGAAACCACTGCTAAGGACAGGCAACAAGCAGAAGAGACTTGTTTGGGCTAAAGAACACAAGGAATAGACATTAGACCAGTGGAAATCTGTGCTTTGGTCTGATGAGTCCAAATTTGAGATCTTTGGTTCCAACCACCGTGTCTTTGTGCGATGCTTAAAAGGTGAACGGATGGACTCTACATGCCTGGTTCACACAGTGAAGCATGGAGGAGGAGGAGTGATGGTGTGGGGGTGCTTTGCTGGTGACACTGTTGGAGATTTATTCAAAATTGAAGGCATACTGAACCAGCATGGCTACCACAGCATCTGGCAGCGGCATGCTATTCCATCCGGTTTGCGTTTAGTTGGACCATCATTTATTTTTCAAAAGGACAATGACCCCAAACACACCTCCAGGCTGTGTAAGGGCTATTTGACCAAGAAGGCGAGTGATGGGGTGCTACGCCAGATGACCTGGCCTCCACAGTCACCAGACCTGAACCCAATCGAGATGGTTTGGGGTGAGCTGGACCGCCGAGTGAAGGCAAAAGGGCCTACAAGTGCTAAGCATCTCCGGGAACTCCTTCAAGATTGTTGGAAGACCATTTCCGGTGACTACCACTTGAAGCGCATCAAGAGAATGCCAAGAGTGTGCAAAGCAGTCATCAAAGCAAAAGGTGGCTACTTTGAAGAACCTAGAATATAAGACATATTTTCAGTTGTTTCACACTTTTTTGTTAAGTATATATTTCCACATGTGTTAATTCATAGTTTTGATGCCTTCAGTGTGAATGTACAATTTTCATAGTCATGAAAATACATAAAAAATCTTTAAATGAGGTGTGTCCAAACTTTTGGTCTGTACTGTACACACACACACACACACACACACATATATATATACATACACGCCCGCAGTAGGGAAAATAAGTATTTGATACACTGCCGATTTTGCAAGCTTTCCCACCTACAAAGAATGGAGAGGTCTGTCATTTTTATCATAGGTACACTTCAACTGTGAGAGACAGAATCTAAAAATAAAATCCAAAAAAAAAATCACATTGTATGATTGTTAAATAATTAAATCGCATTTCATTGCATGAAATAAGTATTTGATCACCTACCAACCAGCAAGAAATCTCGCTCTCACAGACCTGTTAGTTTTTCTTTCAGAAGCCCTCCTACTCTGCACTCCTCACCTGTATTTATTGTACCTGTTTGAACTCGTTACCTGTATAAAAGACACCTGTCCACACACTCAATCAATCACACTCCAACCTATCCACCATGGTTAAGACCAAAGAGCTATCTAAGGACACCAGGGACAAAATTGTAGACCTGCTCCAGGCTGGGATTGGCTACAGGACAATATGCAAGCAGCTTGGTGAGAAAGCAACAACTGTTGGCACAATTATTAGAAAACGGAAGAAACACAAGATGACTGTCAATCTTCCTCGGTCTGGGGCTCCATGCAAGATCTCGACCCGTGGGATAAGGATGATTCTGAGAAAGGTCAGGAATCAGCCCAGAACTACACAGGAGGACCTGGTCAATGACCTGAAGAGAGCCGAGACTACAGTCTCAAACATTACCATTAGTAACACACTATGCCGTCATGGATTAAACTCCTGCAGGGCACGCAAGGTCCCCTGCTCACGCCAGCACATGTCCAGGCCCGTTTGAAGTTCGCCATTGACCATCTGGGTGATCCAGAGGAGGCATGGGAGAGGGTCATGTGGTCAGATGAGACCAAAATAGGACTTTTTGGTATCAACTCCACTTGACGTGTTTGGAGAAAGAAGAAGGATGAGTACAACCCCAAGAACACCGTCCCAACTGAGAAGCATGCTGGGGAAACCTTATACTTTGGGGGTGCTTTTCTGCAAAGGGGACAGGACAACTGCACCCAGCAACAGTCCCGAAACTTGAAAGATCTGGAGAAGATCTGTATGGAGGAGTGGTCCAAAATTCCTGCTGCAGTGTCTGCAAACTTGGTCAAGAACTACAGGAAACGTCTGACCTCTGTAATTGCAAACAAAGGTTTCCGTACCAAATATTAAGATCTGTTTTTCTATTGTATCAAATAATTAATTTGCATAATTGCATGAAATAAGTATGTAAAAATTATAAAATGTTATTTTCTGTTTTTTATTTTTAGATTCTGTCTCTCACAGGTGAAGTGTACCTACGATAAAAATTACAGCCCTCTCCATTCTTTGTAGGTGGGAAAACTTGCAAAATCGTCAGTGTATCCAATACTTATTTTCCCCACTGTATATACTTTGTTCCTAAAAAAGAAAAAACCCACCGGTCTTCTATGTGAACATAACAAAGACTATAACTAAAAATCTTATATATTAAAAAAAAAACTAAAACAAGGTTGACCACATTTTCTTATGGTATTTTTATCTGAAACTTCCTTGGAAAATTCACTGGAAATATCAGAAATGTCTGAAGTGGGGACCTCAATGTAAGACCCCCACCCATTAGATGTAAGGTGGCTCCCAAACCTCACGTGTCGATGCAGCACAGCCATCTGCAGCCACATTTTACGTAGAGCACACGCAGAACTGGGTCATTAACACATACATTAATCCTTTCATTTCGTTCTCCTCTGCTGAAGATGTGTTTGACAAAGACCTCATCTACCAAAATAAAGAGGTGTATTCCCTATGAAGTAACAATACCGTGGCATCTCTTCTTCCCAGGTCCTCTGCGTTGTGTCAATCTTCTGGAAATGTGTGGATACATTGACAACTGGCCACTGCCAGGCCCCTGGTCGTAGTGATTATGCCTACTGTCCAAACTGATTAGACATGGACAAGGAGTAAGGTAACACCCCATTGTCAATTATATGTAAGGCTATGTTCACACTAGGCGTTTTTTCACTACACATTACTTTCAATGGGTGAAATACACTGAAAGAAGTGACGTGCTCTATTCAGCAAAAAACAATGCAAATCACAAAATACTGATCATACAAAAACCAGGGTGTGAGCATGAGATTTCTGAAATCTCATAGACTTTGCTTGTACTGTAAAACACAGCTGAAAATTTGCATTAAAAAAACGCTGAAAAAAACGCGATGTGTGAACATAGCCTTCAAAGGCACTGCACAGTGGTCTGAAACACAAATTCTGCACATTTGTGATTTTATAGGGTTTATAAGATTACTAAAACAGACGTGTCAGGAGACCACACAGATCCACTTTATAAAAACAAAAACACCTCAGTCATTGAAAGGTTAAATTACAACATTCCTAAGTCCAGTGCTCAAAATCTCCCAAGTCTCCTTACATTATGTAGTAAAGGACAGGTGACATTGGGGCCTTGCTTGTCCACCAGGGGATGTCTTATCGGTGGAAAGACTGTGATGAGAGGTTTGTCTTGAGGAAATTGTGGCGGAAGTAAACTGCAATAAAAACAAAGTATTAGAGCAAGACGCGGGATACATGACTGCAGCCTACAGAAACGTGACAGGTCCGGGGAAAATACCCAACAGCCTCATCTCATCTCAATGGAAAATCCATTTAGGTGGCACGTAGCGTAAGGCATAAAGGGACGTCAGCACCTTGACATATGATCGTAATGGTGTTATAAGAGATCTGATGAGTCCATCATGACAAATCTAGTGTGGAAAACATATGCAAATCCGTCTGGAAGTGCACTGGGGCGTATCACTGCACTTAGACAGCTCCTTTCAAGTGCACGGACACGCCCCTCTGCACTCCCACACCAATCTGCAGACACTCCATTTCCTTTTGACTGGCACATCGGAGCTCTGCAAAAAAAAAAAGGATAATTTTTCTGGGGAGGGACAATCGACGATACTGTTCTACGACTACTTCCATATGTAAAAGGAAGCTGAGAGGACCCTATAAGCCTCCATATTGATTTAAAGTGATTTCTTATTAGTAGCAATTAAACAACTTGCATTAATACACATCATCTATAGTGACGTCATGAGCCGCCAAGCAACATCATTTAATGGCTCCAGTGCTACAAGACATGACTATGGATGACAAGTCATTGTAGGGTACCGATTACACGCGGTGGGGTCTATCAACAGTATGGGACAAAGATATTCTAGAAGTACCTAATATGGTCTGCTTTCTTTAAGGGGTTGCCCACTACCTTGATATTGATCACTTACCCATTGGATAGGTCATTAATATGGAATCAGTGGGGGCAGGGGTGGATTAAGAGTAGTAAGGGCCCCGGGCAGTTTAGAAGGCGCGCCCCCCCCCCCACACCTGATTTATCACATGACATGTCACATGATCCCCTGTGATAGATCATGTGATAGTTCACGGGAAATTAATTTGGCATAATATTAATTGTGCTGCCTCATCTGAGAGCAGCACAATATTTGGGCAGATACCCTGATTCCAGCGATGTGTCACTTTTTCAGCTGCTTGTTGTCATTTTGAGAAAATCACCGTTTTATCTGCTGCAGATCTAGCAGCTCTCTGAATGCTGCGCTCTGTATAGCCCCGCCCACACCACTGATTGGCAGCTTTCTGCCCATGCTCAGTGTACACAGAAATCTACTGATCAGTGATGGGGGTGGGGTCCTACAGAACTTACTAGTCATCTAGTAATAATTACCTTCTGACAAATCAATGATTTTATCAAAACAACACTAAGCAGCCCAGTAAGTGACACATTACTGGAATCAGTGCCTCTAACCCTACATTATGCTGCTCTCAGATTAGGTGGCAAAAACCTGATGACAGATTCCCTTTAAAGGAGCTGTAAAGACAAAAAAGTTTGTATTAAAAAAAATACAAGCCATTTGTGAAATTAACTTTTTTTCATTGTTAATTCACATTAGACTGTATCTTCAACACTTTTGTCAGCAGGTCTTATTACAAACTCTGAATAGGGCAGCTCTCTCCCTCTCCCTCAGCAGAAAGTCACAGCATGGTTAAAAAACGGGATCGTTTATGATTTTCTCATAATAAATAAAAAAGGACATGCAAGTCCTCCAAACTATTTTCCCTTTCTCTATAGGCGAGGTCCTAAATCTTTCTTGTTCTTTAGTTGATCACATGTCAAAAATGCAAAGCATTTACTATGAACTCGCCTAAAACAATATGCACTTGGAGAGTAATATCATCATCTGCATGTAAATATTCCTTGACTCTAAGGGCTCGCTCACACTGTTGTATAACACGGCCGAATGCTATGTGATGTTTTATCGGATAGGACTCGGCCCTATGTTATACTATGGGACAGTGCGATTATTGGCATGAGAAAATAATCTCATTCGATATTCGGACCATGTGCACCCATACAAGTCTATGGGTGCACGTAAAACATTAGACTGCACTCGGATGTCATCCAAGTGCAGTCCGATGAACACTCACAGAGACTATGGAGAAGATGGAGAAATTAAGTTCTCCATCTTCTCCATATCTGTGCTGCGAGAGAATCGGATCACACTCAGTTGAAGCTCTGACAGAGTTTGAGCCCAGTGTCATTAGCATAATTGGCCCTATTCTCTTGCATGAGAGAATATATGGCTTAGTGAGTGGACCCTAAAACTGAATAGTAGTGACGGACAGGCACCTCACAAGCGGGATCCATGTAGCTCTCAGATGTCATGTAGGTAGGGCTTCATTCCATGGGGTAGGGCTTAATTCCAATTTAAATAAAAAAAAATGGACTTCAAATAAAAATTAAATGAACACAAAAAGCACTAATTGAATTATTTTTTTCATATTTATGTTTGCAGCCCCTTTAAAAACCCTTTGAGGACCAAGACACATATATGTCCCATAGTTTTAAACTGGAAAAAAATTTGATTGAATAAAATGTAAGGTCCTCGAAGGTTTAAGTAGGTCATAAATTCATATGAATACTTGCTCATACAATTGCACATGCCAAAAGGTGAAGAAGAGCAGAATCAAAAATATGACATTAAGTGGAGCACTTACAGGTATTCAAGGTGAAAGAGACCAGCAAAGGCATCGTCTCGAATGACAGTAAATGAGTTAGAATTCAGCAAGCTCAAAATGAAGACAGCAGGTTAGAAGCGAACCAGACTTTATGGTGCTCAGAATTAGTCAAGCAGAATTTATTGACTGCTCTTGCAAAGCACTGAGACTCCCGCTGTGTATAGATGGCGCCGTGCGGCCTCCCGCTGTGTATAGATGGCGCCGTGCGGCCTCCCGCTGTGTATAGATGGCGCCGTGCGGCCTCCCGCTGTGTATAGATGGCGCCGTATAGATGGCTACGTGCGGCCTCCTGCTGAGTATACGTGTATAGATGGCTACGTGCGGCCTCCTGCTGAGTATAGATGCCGCACGACGCTCCCCCCAGAGACAGCAGGAGGCCGCACAGCTCCATCTATACTCAGCGGGAGACCGCACGAAGCCATCTATACACAGCAGGAGGCCGCACGGCGACATCTATACTCAGCGGGAGACCGCATGTAGCCATCTATACACAGCAGGAGGCCGCACGGCGCCCCCCCCAGAGACTGCAGGAGGCCGCACAGCGCCATCTATACTCAGCGGGAGGCCGCACGTAGCCATCTATACACAGCGGGAGGCCTCGCGGCGCCCCCCCCCAGAGACAGCAGGAGGCCGCACAGCGCCATCTATACTCAGCGGGAGGCCGCACGTAGCCATCTATACACAGCGGGAGGCCGCACGGCACCCCCCCTAGAGACAGCAGGAGGCCGCACAGCGCCATCTATACTCAGCGGGAGGCCGCACGGTGCCATCTATACACAGCGGGGAGCCGCACGGCGCTATCTCTACACAGCAGGGGGCCGCACTGCGCCATCAATACACGGCGGGGGGCCGCACGGCGCCATCTATACATAGCGGGGGGCCGCACGTAGCCATCTATACACAGCGGGGGGCCGCATGTAGCCATCTGTACACAGCGGGGGGCCGCACGGCGCCCCCCCAGATACAGCAGGAGGCCGCACGGCGCCAACTATACTCAGCAGTAGGCCGCACGCAGTCACACACACAAACATATACAGACATATACATACACGCATAAACACATTTGAAACACAAAAATACATATAAACAGACATGACACAATGATATCTGCCCACACACACATACAAACAGACATCACACAATGACATCTGCCCACACACACACAAACAGACATCACACAATGACATCTGTCTACACACACACACACATACACACACACATACACACACAAACAGACATCACACAATGACATCTGCCTACACACACACACACACACACACAAACAGACATCACACAATGACATCTGCCTACACACACACACACACAAACAGACATGACACAATGACATCTGCCCACACACACACACACACACAAACAGACATCACACAATGACATCTGCCCACACACACACACACACACATACAAACAGACATCACACAATGACATCTGCCCACACACACACAAACAGACATCACACAATGACATCTGCCCACACACACACACACACACATACAAACAGACATCATACAATGACATCTGCCCACACACACACACACACACACACACACACAGACATACACACACACAAACAGACATCACACAATGACATCTGCCCACACACACACACATCACACAAACAGACATCACACAATGACATCTGCCCCCACACACACACAGACATCACACAATGACATCTGCCCCCCCCCCACACACAAACAGACATCACACAATGACATCTGCCCACACACACACACAAACAGACATCACACAATGACATCTGCCCACACACACACACAAACAGACATCACACAATGACATGTGCCCACACACACACACACACACACACACACAAACAGACATCACACAATGACATCTGCCCACACACACACACAAACAGACATCACACAATGACATCTGCCCCCCCCACACACACACAGACATCACACAATGACATCTGCCCCCACACACAAACAGACATCACACAATGACATCTGCCTACACACACACAAACAGACATCACACAATGACATCTGACCACACACACACACAAACAGACATCACACAATGACATCTGCCCACACACACACACAAAGACATCACACAAACAGACATCACACAATGACATCTGCCCACACACATACACACAAACAGACATCACACAATGACATCTACCCCCCCCACACACAAACAGACATCACACAATGACATCTGCCCCCACACACACACACACACAGACATCACACAAACAGACATCACACAATGACATCTGCCTACACACACACACACAGACATACACACACAAACAGACATCACACAATGACATCTGCCCACACACACACATACACACACACACACATACACACACACACACATACACACACACACACACACACAGACATACACACACAAACAGACATCACACAATGACATCTGCCCACACACACACATACACACACACACACATACACACACACACACATACACACACACACATACACACACACACATACATACACACACACACATACATACATACACACACACACACACACACACACACACTCACTCACCATCCCCCGGCTCGGCTCCAGTCCTCCCGGCTCCTGCTCCTCTCCCGTGGTAAGTAGCAGTGCAGGTCGGGCGCGCACTGCGTGACGTCACAGCTAGGAAACACGGCCGCGCACAGGGCCGTGTCTCCTAGCAGTGACGCGGCCGGGCCAGCACAGGGAAGTTAACTGCTGCAGTGCTGGCCCGGCCGATGAAGAAGTAGCGGCGGCTGCTGCTGGGGGAGCGGTACGGGGCCCCTCCTCCCGGGCCCCCCCTCCCGCCACTGCTACCGGTATGTGCCGCGGCGGCCCGCACATATAATGAGGGCAATCCGGCATTAGACACCCCGCCCCGGAGCCGCGGGCCCTCTGCAGGCTCGGGGCCCTGGGCGGTCGCCCGGATTGCCCTCATTATAATCCGCCTATGAGTGGGGGCCATCTTCACAAGTGAATAGGAGCATGCGGCTCCCTCTCTGGGGGGCTGTCAAAACCCCATTGATTTGATATTGATACCCAATGCTGATGTTATCAATATCAAAGTAGAGGACAATCCCTTTAATTCCCATTAGGTTCACATTTAATAACCCCAAGAAATGCAACGTAATCTCTCAACTAAGACAATAGCACCCCGTGTCACTTACATATTGATGCTGATGGTGAAGTTCTTAAAGGTGATTGGCAGTCTGTACTCCACATCTTTCTGAATTTCAGTAATACTGGAAAGATAAAAAAAAGAAAACATTAATGATGACAATTCTACAAACTGCTGTGTCCCAAAAGAAAACACAACAGGTGGATATGTGTAAACCTAACCGATGCTCCAGTATTGTGGGTGCTGGAGCGTGCAGTCTCACAAGACATGATTTGTCTACCATCTTGAATTGGAGGTGCCCCAGCCCCCAATAATGATCTAGGTCTGATTCGGCAGAACAGCATGAGGTCCGGCAAATCTGACCGCTTTATGGATACAACATGCTCCATATTACGACCACAAGAAAAAAGCCAAATAAAGAAGTGTGAGAACAGGACGGCGATGGGTGTACGGAGGATGGCAGAGAGATGACTGCAGAACGCAGCATAAAGCACTCAGACATTAATCATCCCTGACAAAACATAATACAAGTCCTGCTTCATGCTGGCTACGCTTCTCAGGTAACCCTATACTGAAGGACTTGTACTGTTCATAGACCTAACATACAACACATTACATACAAGTTATCCCGCATCAAGAGACACATGACATTTTGTAATGGTTTGGAAATAATAACCATCCTAGACATCAAGTTCCCCTTTGAGAGGTCACAAGGTAATATCCGATGGCTCTAAAATGGAATCTGCCACCAGGTTTTGCTATCCCATCTGCATGATGTAAGGGCAGAAACCTGATTCCAGAAATGTGTCCCTTATTTCGCTGCAGTTTTGATAAATTTTAGTTTTATCTACTGCAGATCTAGCAGTGCTCTGAATGCTGAGCTCCATATAACCGGCTGCACCACTGATTGGCAGCTTTCTGTGTACACTGTGCATAGGCAGAAGGCTGCTATACAGACCTTGTGAAAAATGAGAAAAGAGAAAGGGAGAAAAAGCGCGCCATGTACCACCTGAGGAAGATAGTTCACTATCGAAACGCTTTGTGGAAAGGGCTCATTAAATTTATTTTTTAGTCCTAAAATTTTTTTCACTTCTAGTGTTCATTCTTTTAGCGCCCTATAGACCGCTTTTTTATTTAATTTGAACCACTCCTGAAAAATGAGGGATACCTGGTTGCAGGTTTACTAGTCTTCTAGTCACAACCTCCTACTGATAAAACAAAGATTTTATCAAAACACCAGCAAGCAGCCCAGAAAGTGACACATCGCTGGAATCAGGGTCTCTGTCTCTACATCATGCTGCTCTCGGAATATATGGCAAAAACCTAGTGACAGATTCCCTTTAAGCTCTCATCTCTAGTGATCAGGACCCTAGAATTTTCTTCTGAGGTGGGTTTCCCTTTAGCTCTGCACCTACCTAGCGTCACTGCATGGCTGCGGAAATAAAAAAATAAATCTTTCTGAATTCTGAAGAGAAGGAGCAGTTGTGGAGTGTCAATGTGGCACCCCAGGGGTCTGGTTTCCACAGTAATGTAATGTTATGTCTGAGAGCAGGTGGGAGGTCCTTTGGTCAGGGATCCTGTGCATGCCACACCTCCTGCCCAGTCTTGGGAGGGGAAGAACTTCCCCTATGTAAACCCGGGGCTGAAGCAGGGTTAGTCAGTCAAGGAGAGTAGAGACAGAGAAGCAGCATAGGAAGAAACAGCAGAAGCTCAGTGGGAGCAATACTACTACAAGCCAGGGGCTGGCAGCTGCAGAGCTCGCCCTGACTGAGAAGATTTCTTACCGGACCCGGCGTCCGAGGCTGTGGGGACTAACTCTGACCCAGCAGCAGAAGCCGACCGGCAGGGGATTTCAGGTCCTCAGGCCCAGAAACCCGAAGGCACGGTCACACGCGTGGGACCAGCACCGCCATCGTGGAGCGGAAGCCATTAGAAGGCCCCGAGTCACCGGCCATACGGGTGAGCACCACACGGTACACTCAGGGACGTGGGCTACTTATATCCGCTTCTAGCAAGGTAGCCAGAAGAGTACAGTCAGTTTGGGAGGCCTACAACTCCGCCTGGCCAGGGGAGATCCCATCTGCTCAAGGACTGACCAGGCCCCATTCGCTAGCAAGTACTCCGGGAGGGTCTATCGTTGTTACCAGTAAAGACCCTGAATTACACCGCACCGTCTCTGAGTGGTTCCTGCTACCCCCATCATCCACATCTGCTGCCCTGAGGCCATACCCCTCCCGTTGGGGGTTATACCATCTACGCTGCACCATCCATCCACCGGCCTCAGCGGACTGTCCTGCAGCGGCAGCTCCATAGCTGCATTCAACGGGTGGCGTAGTCGTACACATCTACCGCTGATACATCGCCGCTCAGTTTGACTCCCTGGGCACGGACCGGGTCCCCGCCACGAGACTACAACCCTCAAGCGATCCGGCTCCGGGTAAGCTCCCGCGTGCGCAACGCAGCGCGACACAGGCCCAGGGGCGCATCAACTTTGGCGTAGTCGGCAGGATTTCGTGCCCGCAACCACCGGGTACTGCGTGCCTGAAAAAGAGACTTTTCAAACTTACCTGTGGTGAAGATTCCCGCCATCCGGCGCCATCTTCAGCCTTCTTCCCGCCATCGGTGAAGTTTCCCGCCATCCGGCGCCATCTTCTGCCTTCTTCCCGCCATCCGTGGAGTTTTCCCGCCATTGGACGCCATCTTGAGGACGCCGCGCGGGAAGAAGAGGGGCGTGGACTCCGAAAGCGCGCGAGAACTGAAGCCCCGCCTCACGTCCGGACGTTGCGTAAGGTCCTGGAAGGAGCCCAGCAGACGCCGACGTCACAGGAGCGCGACGGAAGGTCCTCAACCCTGACGATCCACTGCGGAGCCGCGGCCTACGGAAGAGGATCATCGCAAGGTAGGCCACGGTCCACTAGGGGGGAGGAAGATGTCGGATACGGAGGAGAGCTTCACTGCCTCAACCCCCGCCAGCGCTACCGCTGCTGCAGTTATGCCCTTCACCATGCCCTATATCCCGGGAGCAGCTTGGCTACCCCAGTACTCAGGGGAGTCACATACCCTGCATGACTTTAGAGAAAAGCTGGATAGCCTCTTCCAGGTGTACCCCCTCACAGAAGAGCAAAAAGTGAGCATCCTGGTGGCCCAACTAACCGGGGCAGCCAAAAGGGAAGTAAAATCCTGGCCACCTGGGAGGAAGACTGTCGCAGGGATACTAACCCGGCTGAAGGACACCTTTGATACCCGCACCTCAGCCGAGATTAAGCTTAGATTCTACGGGTGCAAGCAGCGAGCGCATGAGAGTATAAGGGACTATGCACTAAACCTACAAGAGGCCCTGAGGGCCATTAAGCAGACCGACCCTGATGGAGTGGGAAACGAGGACAGGCTGTTGACCGAACAGTTTATAGAGGGACTGTATTGTAATACCCACCGAACCCAGTTGCGGGCAATGGCCTTACAGGATCCCCATCTGGGCTTTGCACAGTTCAAGGACAGAGCCATCCGGGTGCTCCGAGAACCGGCACCGGGTGGCGTTGTGACCCACAAGCGCCCTGCTATCACTTACCACCAGGAGGCGGCGCCCTTGTCGGCAGGGCCTGTGGGAGCTGATGCGCAGGCTTTGGACAATGACCCGGCTCCAGACCTACACCATCAGGTCCAAGAGCTAGCTAAGAGCGTTGCTGTGCTAACCCGAACTGTGCAGTCTTTACAGGCTTCCACCCCAGGGAAGATCCAGCTGGCATCCGGACCGGAGGACATCCCGTGGCGTCGACCAAGGAGGACCCCACCGGCCAGAGGAAGACCCAGTGACCGATACAGCGAGGACGGACGACCCATCTGCCGCCGCTGCAATCAACCCGGACATATGGCAAGGTACTGTTCTTTAAACGGGCACAACCTGGGGTAGAGGGCCAACCCCCAGGAAAAAGATCACCAGGCCCATCGAACTGGCGCGACAGATATGTGGGAGGACGTCCAGTCTTGCCTGTGGTACTGGATGGCATTCCCATGAGTGCCCTACTGGACACCGGGTCACAGGTCACCACCATCCCGTACGTGCTCTTTAAGCAGTACTGGAATGACTCGGATATTACCTGCTACCCTGACGACGACTTGAGTATCATCGCCAGCAATGGCCAGCCCGTGCCACAGATCGGATTTAAAGAGGTGACCATCAAAATCGGTAGAGTCGAACTGGCAGCACAGGGACTGATCATTGTAGACATTGACAAACATGAGAGCCACCCAAAAATAACTCTAGGAACTAATGTAATTGAAAATTGTCTTGCAGAGGTGATTTTCCTTCTACAGCAGGTTGCCAAGAACGCCAGCTCCGGCGAGCAGCGAGTGCTCCAGAAAGAGATCCGGGCACTGATGCGACGGCAACAGGTGGAACTCTCCGGCAGTGAGATTAGTAGCGTAAGAATGTGTGACCCTTTCCCTATTGCCATGCCCCCAAAAAGTGAAATGATGATTTGGTGCCGGGCAGCTATTGGTCTGAGAGGTAGAGATTACCAGGCAATGGTAGAACCAGTTTACTCAGACAGTAGGCCCACCATTTTGACAGCACGGGGGGTGGTCAATGTACGCCATGGGAGGGTGCCCGTTCGCATAATCAATATCGGGGAGAGGGAAGTGTACCTGCCCCGGTATGCCACGCTAGCAAAATTATATACCATCAACCAAAACTCTATACAGTCTGTGGAACCCTTGCCTCCATCTCACCCGGAGGAAGGTAACGGCTCTAAGAAAGTAATGGAGGATTGGTGTCAGCAACTACACTTGGGAACTGACTCCACTCCCTCCCACCAGAAACAGGGAGTCTACCGGGTGGTTCAAGAGTATGAGAGAGTGTTTAGTAAACACCCATTAGACTTCGGGCGAGTCAAGGGGGTAGAACACCGCATCCCCACGGGAGATAATCCTCCCATAAAAGAGAGGTATCGACCCGTACCCCCTGCACATTACCAACACGCCAAGGGGATGCTTAGAGACATGAAGGAGGCTGGGGTAATCCGGGATAGCTGTAGCCCCTGGGCAGCCCCGCTGGTTTTAGTCAAAAAGAAAGACAACACCATGAGGATGTGTGTAGATTACCGGAAAATCAACCGTATCACACACAAGGATGCGTACCCCTTACCAAGGATAGAGGAGTCATTGGCTGCTTTAAGGTCTGCTAACTTCTTCTCTACCTTGGATCTCACTAGCGGGTACTGGCAGGTTCCTGTAGCAGAGGCGGACCGGGAGAAGACCGCATTCACCACCCCGATGGGACTTAGCGAGTTCACCTGCATGCCGTTCGGACTCTGCAACGCCCCAGGAACCTTCCAACGATTAATGGAGTGCTGTCTGGGCCACAGAAACTTCGAGACGGTCCTGTTGTACCTGGACGATGTCATCGTATACTCCAAAACTTATGAGGACCACCTGAAACACCTGGCGGAGGTGTTCGAAGCTCTGGCGAGTTACGGCCTAAAGGTGAAACCCTCCAAGTGTCACCTCCTGAAACCAAAGGTGCAGTACCTGGGACACGTGGTGAGCGCTGACGGAGTGGCTCCCGACCCCGATAAGATCACCGCAATTAAGGGATGGCCAAGCCCCTCCAGCGTAAAAGAAGTGCGGCAGTTCCTCGGGTTGGTAGGCTACTACCGAAGGTTTATTCCCGGTTTCACCAAAAAGGCAGCGCCTATGCAGGACCTCCTGATAGGCCAGTCCCGGAAGGCCAAGAACCAGAAGCCGCCCTTCAAATGGGAAGAGCTAGAAGAAGAGTCCTTCCGCCAGCTGAAGATGGCCCTCACGGGGGATGAAATCTTGGCGTACCCGGATTATAGCCAGCCCTTCATCCTCTACACCGACGCCAGTAACATCGGGCTAGGAGCCGTACTGTCCCAGATCCAGCAGGGGAAAGAACGAGTAATCGCCTATGCCAGCCGAAAACTGCGACCCACCGAAAGGAACCCCGAGAATTATAGCTCATTTAAGCTAGAGTTCCTGGCCGTGGTATGGGCAGTCACTGAGCGCTTTAAGCATTACCTTGCTTCTTCCCGGTTCACCGTGTACACGGATAACAACCCGTTGACACACCTGGACACGGCAAGACTCGGTGCCCTGGAGCAGAGGTGGATGGCCCGTCTGTCCAACTACGAGTTCATAATCAAATACCGGGCAGGGCGCTCCAATACTAACGCGGACGCCCTGTCCAGGATGCCCAACCTGCCGGACGAAGGAGAAGATCCGGAGGGACTGGAAGAGATTGAACTCCCTGCGTTCCACCGTCATGGGACTATCCAGTATTCCCACCGGGTAAGGAGTAAGCAGGCTGCTACGTTGAACCCCTTACCTCACTACAACTGGGCGGAAACGCAAGACAGCGACCCTGCCGTCCGACTGGTGAAGGAGATGCTGACTCGGCCGGAGGCTCGCCTTGAACCAGACGCTCCGGAGGAAGCCAAACAACTATGGGCAGAGAAGAGTCGACTGTTCCTTTACAAAGGGAAGTTGTGCCGCAGAATGGTTAACTCCCGGACGCATGAATTACTCTGGCAAGTAGTGGTGCCACGAAGAGACGCAGCCATGGTGATGGAGGCATACCACGACGGAGCTGGACACTTCGGGTGGAAGAAGCTGGAGTTCCTGCTGCGCGAGCGATTCCACTGGGTAGGCATGAGGGGAACCATTGAGAAGTGGTGCAGAGACTGTGGCCCGTGCAACCTGAGAAGGAAGGACCGCGCCAGCCAGAAGACTCCCCTGCAGTCCATCGTCACCCGGCAACCGTTGGAACTGGTAGCCTTGGATCATGTAAAACTGACCCCAAGCAGAAGTGGCTACGTCTACGCGTTAACCATCGTGGATCATTACTCCCGGTTTCTGGTTGTCGTCCCCGTCAAGGACTTAACGGCTCAAACAGCAGCTAGAGCCTTCCAGCAGCACTTTTGCCGTCCACACGGGTACCCGGACCAAGTGCTGACGGACCAGGGACCTGCCTTTGAAGCGGAGGTCTTCCAGGAATTCTGCAATCTGTATGGCTGCCGGAAGATAAGGACGACACCCTACCATCCGCAGACTAATGGACTTTGTGAAAAAATGAACCAGGTGGTAATGGATCTTCTAAAAACGTTGCCCCTGGAAGAACGCAGTCTGTGGCCTGAAAAGTTGCCCGATCTGGTGGACCTATACAACCACATCCCGGTAGGTTCCACCAACTGTACCCCGGCTTACCTAATGAGGGCAAGACCTGGTAAGTTACCTGTTGACCTGGAAATGGGAGTCCTGACACCCGAGGACACTTCACCAGAAACAGACTGGGACACAGAGAGGCAGCAGCAGTACCGGAGAGTACAGGAGAGCGTGGAGCGAAGTCTCTGTCAGGCTAGGGAAAGACAAGAGAAAACTTACAACCAGTATGCTCCCGCTGTTCCCCTGGTACCCGGAGAGCAGGTCTTGAAGAGGAAGAGACGGCTCCACAAGTTGGACGACCAGTGGGAGAAGGACCCGTACACCGTACTGCCCTCAAGCCACGAAAACCCGAAGGTCTGTACCATCAGTAAAGACGGAGGGGAAACCACAGCCATTGTATCCCGGGACCACCTGAAGAAGTGTCCCGAACAACTGAGGAACCCTGAAGAGGAACAAGAAGACCATCGACCCGTAGAGGAAAGGGAAGATATGGTTAGTACCGTGCTCGGGGACTTCCCTCGGTCTTGGACTCAAGTCAATGGTGCAGTTGTGGTACCCGTACTCACCTTCCTCCAACCATCATCCCAAGAACCTACGGAGCAACCGGTAGAGCTGGAAGAACAGCCGGTCCAGGAGGCAGAAGACTCTACACAAGCAGACCCGGAAAATCAACCCTCTGCTTATAGTGAGCCTGCCATACCCCTAGTGAGCCAGAGGGCCCATAGACAGCTGCCCAGTTTACCCTTGACAGCTCCTACACCCTGTAGTTCAGGGCCAGACAGTCAGCTCCGTAGGTCCACTAGGGCCACTAGAGGCCAGCTACCCGCACGTTGGAGGATCTAAATGTTTAAGCTATCTTATAATGTTTACTTGTTTATAGTTGCTTGTGTATAATTTTGTGTTTCTAGTTCTTTTTAGGAGTCCTTGGTGGATTTACCGGGAATCCTTGTACATAGTTGGAGCGTAACCCAGGATGGACTAAAGACTGTTAAGGACTCGGGGCAGGACAGGCCCCTACCTGGTTACGTCTCCCTGTTTTGGTGAAATGGACACCTTGCTTTTCAAAACTGCACCCGGTTGCGGACACGCCGTAACCATCTTATGTGTTTTTCTTATTGTATTGTTATTGTTATACCTTGTTATGTTTTTCTAAAAAAAAAAAAAATATGTTTAGTCCCGGAGTACTAAATTTCACTAAGGGGGAATGTGACACCCCAGGGGTCTGGTTGCCACAGTGATAGAGATATTACGTCTGAGAGCAGGTGGGAGGTCCTTTGGTCAGGGATCCTGTGCATGCCACACCTCCTGCCCAGTCTTGGGAGGGGAAGGACTTCCCCTATATAAACCCGGGGCTGAGGCAGGGTTAGGGAGAAAGAAGACAGAACAAGAGTAGAGAAGAGAAGCAGCATAGCAAGAAACATCAGGAGCTCTGTGGGGAGCAGTGTTACAACGAGTCAGGGGCTGGCAGCTGCAGAGCTCGCCCTGACTGAGAAGATTTCTTACCGGACCCGGAGTCCGAGGCTGTGGGGACTAACTCCTACCCAGCAGCAGAAACCGTCCGGCAGAGGATTTCAGGTCCTCTGGCCCAGAAGCCCGAAGGCACGGTCACACGCGTGGGACCAGCACCGCCATCGTGGAGCGGAAGCCATTAGAAGGCCCCGAGTCACCGGCCATACGGGTGAGCACCACACGGTACACTCAGGGACGTGGGCTACTTATTCCCGCCTCTAGCAAGGTAGCCAGAAGAGTACAGTTAGTTGGGAAGGCCTACAACTCCGCCTGGCCAGGGGAGATCCCATCTGCTCAAGGACTGACCAGGCCCCTATCACTAGCAAGTACTCCGGGAGGGTCTATCTTTGTCACCAGTAAAGACCCTGAACTACACCGCACCGTCTCTGAGTGGTTCCTGCTACCCCCATCATCCACGTCGGCTGCCCTGAGGCCATACCCCTCCCGTTGGGGGTTATACCAACCACGCTGCACCATCCTTCCACCGGCCTCAGCGGTCTGCCCTGCAGCGGCAGCTCCATAGCTGCATTCAACGGGTGGCGTAGTCACCAACCATCTACTGCTAGTACATCGCCGCTCAGTTTGACTCCCTGGGCACGGACCGGGTCGCCGCCACGAGACTACAACCCTCAAGAGATCCGGCTCCGGGTAAGCTCCCGCGTGCGCAACGCAGCGCGACACAGGCCCAGGGGCGCGTCATGTCCACCCCTCACATGCCCTATATGTGGCCCCCAGAGGTAAAGTCTTCCCTGTACCCAGCGTCTCCTCCCGCCTTCACTGCTGGCGTGCGCCATTGCTTAGAGGGGATGTCTGAAGATAACAAGTTACATACATAGTAACATAGTTTTTAAGGTTGAAGGAAGACTAAGTCCATCTAGTTCAACCCATAGCCTAACATGTTGATCCAGAGGAAGGCAAAAAAAAACCCTGTGGCAAACACTAAGCTCCACATTGGGGAAAAAAATTCCTTCCCGACTCCATACGACAATCAGACTAGTTCCCTGGATCAACGCCCTATCATGGAATCTAGTTTTTGCAACCTGTAATATTATACTTTTCAAGAAAGGAATCCATGCCCTTCTTAAATTTTATTAGTGAATCACTCATTACAACATCATGAGGCAGAGAGCTCCATAGTCTCACTGCTCTTACAGTAAAGAATCCCTGTCTGTGATTATGATTAAACCTTCTTTCCTCCAGACGTAGAAGATGCCCCCTTGTCCCCGTCTCTGGCCTCAGAGTAAAAAGATCAGTAGAAAGGTCTTTGTACTGTCCCCTCATATACTTGTACATAGTAATAAGATCACCCCTAAGCCTTCGTTTTTCCACAGTAAATAACCCCAAGTGTAATAACCTGTCTTGGTATTGCAGACCCCCCAGTCCTCTAATAACCTTGGTCGCTCTGCACCCGTTCTAGTTCAGCTATGTCTTTCTTATACACCGGAGACCAGAACTGTACACAGTATTCTAAGTGTGGTCGCACTAATGACTTGTATAGAGGTAAAATTATCTTCTCCTCATGAGCATCTATGCCTCTTTTAACGCATCCCATTATTTTATTTGCCTTTGCAGCAGCTGCCTGACACTGGCCACTAAACATGAGCTTGTCGTCCACCAATACACCCAGGTCTTTTTCAGTGACAGATTTATCCAGTGTTTTACAATTAAGCATATAATTATACATTTTATTTCCTCTGCCCAAGTGCATTACCTTACATTTATCCCCATTAAAGCTCATTTGCCATTTATCAGCCCAAGCTTCTAGTTTACATAGATCCTCCTGTAATATAAAATTGTCCTCCTCTGTATTGATTACCCTGCAGAGTTTAGTGTCATCTGCAAATATTGAAATAGTACTCTGTATGCCCCCTACAAGGTCATTAATAAATATGTTAAAAAGAAGGGGGCCCAATACTGACCCCTGTGGTACCCCACTGTTAAATGAGACCTAGTCTGAGTGTTTTCCATTAATAACCACCCTTTGTTTCCTATCACTGAACCAATTCTTAACCCACATACATATATTTTCCCCTATCCCCATTGTTCTCATTTTATGTATCAACCTTTTGTGTGGAACCGTATCAAAAGCTTTTGAAAAGTCCATATACACAACATCCACTGCATTTCCTTGGTCCAGTCCAGAACTTGCCTCCTCATAAAAATTGATCAGATTAGTCTGACAGGAACGGTCCCTTGTAAACCCATGTTGATATTGGGTCATGAGGCTATTCTTCTTCAGATACTCTATTATAGAATCTCTTAGGAAACCCTCCAGGATTTTTCCCACAGTAGAGGTTAAGCTTACCGGCCTATAATTTCCAAGTTCGGTTTCTGTCCCCTTTTTGAATATTGGCACCACATTTGCTATACGCCAGTCCTGTGGTACAGACCCTGTTATTATGGAATCTTTAAAGATTAAAAATAATGGTCTATCTATGACATTACTTAATTCCTGCAGTACTCGCGGGTGTATCCCATCCGGGCCTGGGGATTTGTCAACTTTAGTTATCACTTATCCACAGGCTCAGTGATCACTTACTGATCATGGGGTCTGACCACTGCGAACCATCGTCTGATCGGGAAGGAACGGAAAGTCAGGGAACAACTGCAGCTCCATTCATTCTCTATGGGGCTCTGGAAAAAGCCGAGCTCAGCACTTGGATGCCACATAAGGAATGAATGGAGCAGATCCTGGAGTAATAACATGTCCTCCTCAGCTTTCTGTCTGTGTAAGTGGCTCAGCCCTCGTCTCCCCTTCTGTTCCCGACTTCTCTTTTGTTCCCTATGGACTTTCTCTCAGTCCTCTGCAGCCATTATGTGTGTAGACAACTTCAAAAAGAAAAAGTAGCAGAACATCAGTCATCTAATAATCCACGATATTCAGGGGGGAAAACAAAACGGTGATGTTCTTACACAGTCGCCTCCTCTTGAGCTGATGAAGATGTCGGTGGCAGCACATTGCGGTTTGTGTTCTCTGCCTGAATATCGCGGATTATGTGACGTCCTGCAGCTTCTCATCATCCATGTTGGGCTGTTGGACGACGTGTGGACGTGTTAACTCTCGCCTGGACACACTGACTGTCTCATCGGGAGCTGCTTCCACTCGCACACTTACTACCCCGGCGCCGCCGCTGCACAGCAATACCATAGCATCCCTTCCCGGTCCCCGTCTCTCCGCCCCGCCTCGTTTTGGCGGAGATCCCGGTCAGGCACGGGGCTTCACTAACCAGTGCACTCTGCACTTCGAACTTTTGGCACATCAGTTTTCCACCGACTGAGCCAAAGTAGCCTTCATCATGTCCCATCTCACGGGGGAGGCGCTGGCTTGGCTAAATCCTCTATGGGAGAGAGGAGATTCCCTGGTGTCCAACCTGCCAGCCTTTCTCACGGCTTTCCGGAAAGTCTTCGACGAACCAGGACGGAAGACCTCATCCGCCTCATCTCTGCTATGCCTCCGTCAAGGAAGTCTCACCGTGGGCCAATATACCATACGGTTCCGTACCCTTGCTTCGGAGCTTGCCTGGGATAACGACGCCCTGGTGTCCGTCTTCTGGGAGAGTCTGTCCGGCCGTATTAAAGATGAACTCGCCGGTCGGGACATTCCTACCACTCTCGACGACTTAATAACACTCGCCACCCGGATTGACATCCGGTTCCAGGAGCGCACCAAAGAGGTCACCCGTGAGAGGAGGTTTCCACGCCTTGCCCCTACCTTTCAGAAACCCGTCACTTCCTCCGTTCCTCCTCAGGCGCACTCACCCGAGCCTATGCAGGTCAACCAGACCAAGATGGTCAAAACCCATCAAGAATTACGCCGTGCCGAGGGGAGCTGCTTCTACTGTGGCAGTAAGGAGCACCGGATCCGTTCCTGCCCGGAGAGGTCGGGAAACACCTGTGTCTAGGATCGCTCAGAGAGGTCGTCCTAGACAAGAGTAAACCCTCTCCATCTCTGATGCTGTCGGTCTCTATCATCTGCGGGGAGAACAGTTTCTGTGAACTAGCTCAACTTGACTCTGGAGCTGCCGGAAATCTCATTTCTCTATCCCTGGTAGAGAAATACCACATTCCCACCAAACCCCTGGCTGTACCCTTATCTGTCGCCTCCGTGGATGGGGGTCTCTTACCGCATCCCATTCAACTCATCACCGAATCCATAACTCTGCAGGTGGGAATGCTGCACTCTGAGAGCATCTTCTTCCATGTTCTGCCTGGACTCTCTCACGCCCTCTTGCTAGGCCTACCTTGGCTCCAGAAACATGCACCCGTGCTTGATTGGCAGACCGGAGAAGTCCTTCGCTGGGGAGAGGACTGCCATAAGACTTGTTTAGTTCCCGTTCTTCCTGCCTGTCCTTCTCCTACCCCAGCCAATCTACCCGGCCTACAGGTTCCCTATTGGTCTTATGCGGATGTCTTTAATAAAAGAGAAGCAGAGACATTACCCCCTCATAGACCATACGATTGCCCAATCGACCTGATACCTGGCGCTACTCCTCCCCGTGGGCGTTTTTACCCTTTGTCCGCTGCTGAGACCCGGTCCATGTCTGAATATATTGAGGAGAATCTGGCCCGGGGATTTATCCGGAAATCTACCTCCCCGGCGGGAGCAGGCTTCTTCTTCGTCAAAAAGAAAGACGGCTCACTCCGTCTAGACATTAGAAACGTATCGTCACATTTAATGTCGGAGGTGTAGATCACTTTAAGAGAATTTCCGTCCCGTCCTGTAATGAGCCATGTGAGCTCCTTGTCTGATCAGGATAACAGAGGGGTGGAATGTATTTGTACACATGACAGATTAGTTGTTGGCTTCTCGGGTTTGGGCTTTGGACGCTGTAGGCCTCGTCTTTACAATGTACTGCCTCCTCTCTGTTTACAGCCTGGGAAGACACATGATAAGTTCAGGTAATATGATCTGTAGGAAAAAAATGGGTGAAGCCAGACTGCGGGACTAAGTTTAGATCAAGTGCGTCAGTAACCTTTATCTCACCAAACAGGTCACAGTCGTTCACGTTCATTTCAGATCTCACATGTACAAATACACATGAATGAGCACGGTCATGCACTGTGGACTTGTGGCCTGAGGCCACGGCCCCACTATCAGTAATCGGTCAGTATTTTTTCTCAGGAGTGGGAGCCAAAACCAGGAGTGGGTGATAAATGCAGAATTGGTGACTTGTTTCTATTAGACCGTTTCTCTGATTGTTCCTCACCTGGTTTTGGCTCCCACTCCTGAGAAAAAATACTGACCGAATACTGATAGATAGTGTGGCCAATCATCAGCGTCAGGCCACAGCCCCACTAACAAGTCCACCGGTGCTCATATAAAGCCTTTTCAAAAGGGCCGATACAAAGTGTACCAAGATGGTTGCTTATTGTCGGCAGCACGTCCTGTTTACATGGGCAGATGAGATGACTATAAACAATCCAATCAGGCGATGGATGAGTCTTTTTCTAAATAATACATTGTTCCTGGTTAATAATATTTTTTTAGGACTTGGACCTCCTAAAATTAGGACTTTAAAAATCCTAAATATTTTCACCGTGATAGTGATGCTCATAGTCAGTCTCCTCTCATATGCCACAGCAATTCCAACAGTAAAGCGTTGTACCATACACAAGAGTACTTCAGCCGAGTGTCTCTGTGTTCTCTATAAGAGAACCGCAGTCCTACATCTTTGGTGATAAGCTATCTCCAGGGAAACAGAAGGATCAATAGTTCAAAATCGGACATGTCGGACACTTTAGAGGTATTCTCATCTCCAAAATCCTATCCCAATATGTAGTAGGTGTAATAATATTAGCAAATACCTACAATTATAAATGTAGGATAGTTCTTCTGACTAGCTATGTCACTTACCCCATGTGCAGGGCATTGCAGTAGCTTAGGTATTCATTGTTACGACCACTAAGCGTAACTATGTGTGGTCGTAACCATGGATGCCTAAGCTACTGCAATGCCTTGCACATGGGGTAAGCAACATTGCTAATCAGAAGGACTATACTACATTTCTAATTGGAGGTATTTGCTAATATTATTATTACACCTACTACATATTGGGATAGGATCTTGGAGATAGGAATACCCCTTTAACTTCCCCAACAATCAGTTGTCTGGGCCCCCATACACATTTGAGTTTCAGCTGAATCTGTCAATATCGGTGGGATAGGTCAACATTAGTCTAATATGTATGGTGGGCCTTCAGTTAGATATTTTGGTTCTAATACAGCTAAATATACCAGTAGAGTTTATACAATGGGCTCTGTGCTGCTTTATAATGGTCACCCCAGAGTTTGAAGCCCCCGTAGATCCCAGTATACCACACAATAGAACATTTGCTGCATTTTACAACAGTTTGGCTTTTGTAGATCCTTATTTCCATAAAGAACGGATGCAGCCAAATATCCCAGAATACTAAGAATTATTCAGGAATGGTTCCTTGAATAGTCAGGTATTTTCTTTTTTTCCTCGATGTCCTGGAAAGAGGTGAAGGCTCAGCAGGAGAAGCTCCGAGATGATCATTCCATCATAATGTGTCATTGTCGAGTCTTCAGATGTGGTCCTCTCCCCGCGTGGGGTTTTCCTTTTAGGAGGAAGCTTTATATTTACCACGTCAGTGTTATGCATTGTTACTTATTTTTATGTTATGTGAATGTTTTATACACGAGAACATTGACCACTGAGCCTTTATTATAGAATTCTCGGTAAAGCTACTAAATATAGCCTAATGATTGTTTTAGCAGAAGATGGAGTCCCTCAAGTTTAAAGGCCCCATCTATGCTATATAAGTCTGACAGTTATTTTAGGTAAAAAAACAGCAAGCTGAAATGTTCCTTCTTGTATCAATAGCGTGTCCTTGCTAAAAAGATAACGTGATTCTCCCTGGCCAGATGTTTCTTCTTGTAGTAATAATGTGTTCTTGCAGAAAGATGAAATGACCTTGCTAACTAGATAAGTCTAATTAAATATTTTAAAGCATACAGAAACTAGTTTTTTTCACTTGTTCAGCTAAACTGTATAATCGAACCATATATGGCAAATCCGTTTCCTGCCTTTAGGGTGTATATTAGCCCTGTGTTTTGTAATAAAGTTTTTAGAGTATGTTTAGACACAAACATCCTGTCCTGTGTCTTCATTCTCTCCGAGCTCGTAATCCAAAGGATAGAAGACCCAAAATTCAGTGACGACAGCTGGCGCCTCGAACAGGGACCTTGAGTTAATCTACCCAAGGGTGCTCGACCGGTCCGAGACGTGGGACGAGTGAAGCTCTCTGTTGGTGATATATACAGCACTGAGGTAAGAATAACTGTTATATTCTACCTAATTATATCACTGCATAGAAGAGACTCCCTCACCCCCGAGCGGTCGGCTCCCCAGGTAATTCAACAGATTGTTGTCTGGCTCAGGTCCCTTTGAACCAGTAGAATCCCTCAGATAAATTGACAGTCCTGCCTTCTATCCTTTGGAGAATTTAATGAAAGTATGGATCCGATGATTGTGTTGTGGATGTGTCCCGGGATTGATGTTTTTGGTCTGTTTTTCTGGTTGGCGTATAAGTCCTAGAGAGGCTAGTAGTGGAATGGTTCAGAAACCTTTGTGGCCCATTGTCTAAGTGACTGAGGAGTCTCTTCTAGGTGAGGAGAACCGAAAAAAATGGGGAACCAAAATGCCAAGGAAGGCATTATAGCCAAAGACTTAGTGGTACGCAGAGAAGGGAAACAGGCACTGATTGGAATTGACAAAATATTGTGTAAAGCGGGAATGAATGAGAATGGAGAGATGAATGGAGAGAAATGGAAATCCTTCTTTAACTCCTATCATGGATGGTTGAAAGATAAGGGTCTGTTGAAGACAGTAGATGTATGGATGAATGCATGCGCTTATTTTGAAGGAAAGATTGAAGAATTAGGAGACGGACGTTACAGACTGACAAAAACTGGAATGACAGATTTTCCTCCCTGTCCGCTCCCGACGTCACCCCCACCCCAGTACCAGAATTCCCAGGAACCTAAATGTTGGGTTTGCCCCAGATGTGGACAACAGAACCCCTTGACAGTAGACATCTGTGTGGCATGTGGAGGACCGAGACCCCACCCAGCTAGTCTATTCCCAATGAGGACGGTAGTTGTGCCAGGAGCACCAGCAGCAGCAGCAGCAGGGGGGGATGCAGTGGTTCCAGGTCAGGAAGCTCGTACAATGTTAATGTATAGACCATGGAGTCCTTCAGAGCAGTTGGCACTGATCTCCCAGCTGCCAGATCCGTCCCAGTCCCCTATGGGTTTTGCTAGAATGATCACCACCATACAGGATACGTATCATGCCACTAGAATAGATCTGCAGGGGGTAATTAAGGGAAAATTGGCAGATGAAGCCCGCTATGATAGGTTGATAGATGAGACAAAAAAACAGTATGCCAATAGGACCGGACCCGTAGATGCAGAATCTAATGATGCAGCAGCTGGAGTCCTATTCGCAGCAGCGTTGGTAAAAGCATGTCAAGACAGGCAAGCAGAAAAGCAAGTTACACTAGAAGATAGAGTGCAGGGAAAGGAGGAAGATCCTAAGGATTATTTCTATGCACTAAAGAAAACCTGGTCAGAAATGGGGTTCAACCCCGGGAATAAGACTAGTGAGAGGGTATTAGCAAGTGCTTTCATGAATGGACTAAAGAAAGAGATTGCAGAGAAGGTAAAAGCAAGTAGACCGGACTGGAGATCAGTGAAGGCAGAAGATTTAGCTAGAATAGCTCAGGGGGCACAGCATGACATAGCGCAGGCAAAAAGAGCTGCCAGAATACATATAGTAGAGACGACCCCCAGAAACAACAGAGGCAGAGGACAGACTGAAGGAGAAGGACAGAGACTATGTTACGGATGTAAAAAGCCAGGACATTTTAGAAAGAACTGTAGGACCAACCCGTATCCAAATGCTCAGAGTACGGGTCCTCCAGCCGACCAAACAACGCCCCCATAGGATGAGGGAAGCTTGCACATGAACCCCCTCATCTCCTTACCCCCAACTCCCAGTTGTATAGTGCAGGTGAACCTACCAGGGGGACATGAAATCGATTTCCAAGTAGATACGGGGGCCGACAATTCAGTAATTACGCAAGGTGATTGGCCATATACTGACACTGATTTTTCACATCATGTCATTGCCACCCCCTTCAATTCCCCGTCTGTCCTGCTTCCTGTCACTAAAAGAATTCCCCTGCAAATTCAAGGAGCTACTGTACATAGCCAGCTCATGGTATCGCCCCGAGGCCAATGTAACCTTTTGGGAAATGATGTGTTGTCCCAATTACAAGCACATATTGAGTATCATCCCGATGGCACTGTCACCATGACCCCAGGTTTAAAACCAAGTACCCTTTGCAAAATTATGTCACTAGATATTGCCAGCATAGAAGAGACAAATGAGTTTCCCCCGATATTGGAGCAGGCTGTACCACATGATTTTTGGGCCTCAGGCAAAACAGATGTTGGTAGGTTAAGAGTTCAACCAGTAATGGTGAAATTAAAACCAGGAGCCATCTTGCCTCAACAGAAGCAGTATCCCCTTAGCTCGGCTCAGGAGAATGCCATAGCCCAGCAGGTCCAAAAATTACTACAGAGAGGAGTCCTAGTCAAAACCCAGTCCCCTTGCAACACTCCCCTGTTCCCAGTAAAGAAAAAGAGCGTGCCAGGACAACCAGCCGCATATAGAATGGTCCATGACCTCCGGTTGGTTAACAAAGCCACAGAACTTCTAACACCAGTTGTGCCCAACCCGCATACTCTTCTGTCACAGATACCTTCTAATTCTCTTTGCTTTTCCGTGGTTTATTTGGCAAATGCATTTTTCAGTGTACCATTACATCCTGACTGCCAGTACCTGTTTGCTTTCACATTCCAGGGTAGTCAATATACATGGACAGTGTTGCCACAGGGTGCCCAGAATTCACCCACAATGTACACTGCAAGCCTGCAGGAAATACTGGAGGGATGGTCTGAACCACATATCGTTGTTCTGCAATATGTCGATGACCTGCTCATTTGTGCCCCCTCCAGGAAACAATGTCATAGTGCAACTATATCGCTTATGTTGTTTCTCTATCACGCTGGCTGCAAGGCATCGAAAGATAAGCTTCAGTTTTGTAAATCTTCAGTCACCTTTTTGGGACATTGCATTACACCAGGAGCTCGTCATTTAACAAATGCACGCAAACAAGCAGTACAGGCATTCACCGTCCCCATTAATGTTGCAGCCCTCAGAACTTTTCTTGGACTTGTTTCCTATTGCAGACAGTGGATTCATGCCATCTCTGTTTTAATGCAGCCGCTCTATGACTGTCTTACCCCAACACCTTTTGTACTAACATCAGAGGCAATAGACTGTTTTTATTCTCTCAAGAACCGTATTTTGGCCGCTCCAGCTTTGGGTACCCCTAATTATGAGCTCCCATTTACTGTGTACCTTCATGAACAGGCTGGACATGCAGCAGGAGTTTTAACTCAAACACACGGTGATAATCAGAGACCTGTTGCCTACTTTCGTGGCAGATTGGATGCGGTAGCCAGAGGTGCACCATCCTGTGTACGTGCTCTGCATGCTGTTGGACTATTACTCCATAAATCCGCAGACATTGTTCTTGACCACCCACTCACCGTTCTAACACCTCATGATGTCTACACTATATTGAATCAAGTGCAACCCGCTCACCTCTCAGCAGCACGTCATCTCAGGTTACAATGTGCACTGTTAATGCCTCCCAATGTTTCTTTACAGAGGTGTACTACCCTGAATCCAGCAACTTTGTTACCTCTCTCGGATCTAAAGGAGGAGTCAGGTACTGTGCTTTTTAAGGAAGATCCAAGAGAGGAAGTTCCTCATGACTGTGTACAAATGATGGCACAAGAAACGGCAGGTTTACCTACTGGATTTGAACATGAATTACAAAATGCAGATTTTGAATTTTTTGTAGATGGATCCCGTCATCAGGACGATTCAGGTACCTTCCATACTGGATATGCAGTTGTCTCCCTCAATGCAGTAATCAAGGCAGAACCAATGCTCCCACACCAGTCGGCTCAAGAAGCTGAACTTAGGGCCCTAACCGAGGCCTGTAAACTAGCGGAAGGTAGTATTGTTAACATTTACACAGATTCTAGGTACGCATTCGGTATATCGCATGATTTTGGTCCAATATGGAAGTCAAGAGGTTTCCTGACGGCAGCAGGACACCCCATTAAGAATGCTGATGCGGTCCAGCAGTTAATTGATGCGCTACAACTACCTAAACAAGTAGCTGTCATAAAGGTAAGAGCACATACCAGACGCACCGACCAGGTAAGCAGAGGAAATGCGATGGCAGATGCAGCGGCAAAAACAGCAGCCTGTAAGCCGCAACAAGGGTCAACAGTACATCAGTTAAGTGCCCCTAAAAACCCCTTTGTGTCGGAGGACATCTTATCCCAAATGCAGGCTCAGGCTCAAAAGGAGGAGGTTGATAAGTGGTTAAAGGAAGGTGCATGCCTGAATGAAGCAAATGGGGTATGGGGGAAAGGGACACGACGATGACTTCCAAGGGCACTGTACCCAGCAGCTGCCCAGATACTACATGGGCCGACACACCAATCTAAAACGGGTGTGATGAGTGTGATGCAGAAACATTGGGTGGCACCAGGATTCTCCACCTGTATTGAAAACCTGGTACAAGGGTGCATGATATGTGCTACATATAATCAGGGTAGAGTAGTTAAAACACCACCCAAACACACCCCCCGGCCCCTCTATCCATTCGAGAGACTGCAAAGTGATTATATTCAGCTGCCAAAGTCAGGATCATGGGAATATGTGTTGGTTTGTATTGATTTGTTCTCAGGATGGCCAGAGGCTTTCCCGATTGCCAAAGCCACGGCTGCGGCAACCGCAAAGAAACTGCTTGCGGAGGTGGTCTGCAGGTATGGGGTACCAGAGGTAATTGAGAGTGACAGAGGTACACACTTCACAGGTGAAATAATGAATGAAGTCATGTCAGCTCTAGGAATTCAACAAGCATTCCATACCCCATATCACCCACAAAGTAGTGGTAAAGTGGAAAGACTGAATGGGACATTGAAATTAAAAATTCAGAAAGCCATGGCTGAGACAGGAAAACCATGGCCGGACTGTTTACCACTTGCTCTGTTTTCAGTAAGATACACGCCTAATAGAAAGACTGGACTCTCTCCATATGAGATATTGTTTGGCAACGTACCCAGCCTAGGGTGTTTCTATCCGCAAGCATTAGAAATGAACAACCATGTGCTAAGTTCCTATGTGAGGACTTTACACAAAAAGATTAAGCAAGTACATGATAATGTCTTCAGTTCTCTTCCAGATCCAGATCAAGACTCTAGCAGCCATACGCTGCAACCTGGAGACTGGGTGGTTATAAAAAGACACGTGAGGAAAAGCCTAGATCCACGGTTTGATGGACCCTTTCAAGTTCTGCTGACCACAAGCACAGCCGTTAAGTTAGAGGGAAAAGAGACCTGGATCCACGCGTCCCATTGCAAAAAGATACTAGGAGAACTAGCGGACAAAGACTGATGACATTGTTTATACTTACCTGCATCCTTGCGACCACAGGTGCATGGACTAGGTTAGGCACCATGGATGGAGACGACAATAGATTCATTAGACACCATCTTGCTCTAATCGATGGACTAAAGGAGCAAAACCAGACCATTGCTAATTGTTGGATATGTACACATGCCCCTGTGACGTCCACTAGCATACCCTTTCTCGCTGTCCCAGTCTCATGGGAAGAGATAAACTTTTGAGTGAACTGTTCAGATACTTTGGCCAATAATTCCACACAGAGATTTTCCTTTCTAAATCCCGCAAATTGGTTTAAAGGTATTGGTGGGTGGTTGGCTGGTATAGTACAAGCTATTTTACAGGTTTTGATAATGTGTCTTGCGGTTTATTTGGTTTTTAAGCTTTTTTTAATGTGTATTCAGCGTTGTACTAAAAGAAAACATAGAAATTCGTATTGATAAATGAAGGAACAAAAGGATGGAATGTTATAGCAGAAGATGGAGTCCCTCAAGTTTAAAGGCCCCATCTATGCTATATAAGTCTGACAGTTATTTTAGGTAAAAAAACAGCAAGCTGAAATGTTCCTTCTTGTATCAATAGCGTGTCCTTGCTAAAAAGATAACGTGATTCTCCCTGGCCAGATGTTTCTTCTTGTAGCAATAATGTGTTCTTTCAGAAAGATGAAATGACCTTGCTAACTAGATAAGTCTAATTAAATATTTTAAAGCATACAGAAACTAGTTTTTTTCGCTTGTTCAGCTAAACTGTATAATCGAACCATATATGGCAAATCCGTTTCCTGCCTTTAGGGTGTATATTAGCCCTGTGTTTTGTAATAAAGTTTTTAGAGTATGTTTAGACACAAACATCCTGTCCTGTGTCTTCATTCTCTCCGAGCTCGTAATCCAAAGGATAGAAGACCCAAAATTCAGTGACATGATAATATACAATCACGTTTGTTGTACTTGCGGAATTTTATTCTAGTGGTTTCCTGCTTCCTGACTAATTGTGATTTAGATTAAATACTATCTGACCACGGTCACTTGTGAGGTCCGAGTACTATCTACGTCTTATACGAGTGTTGATCATGTTAAGGAATATATCAGCTAGAAATTTCTGTAATTATTAAAACCAGACATTTATATTCTTTTTTATCAATAGGTTTTTAATTTCTGATTGTCAAGATTTTTCTAATTGTATTCTCTCTAAATGATCAGGCGGCAATATTACCTGAGCTGATAAGCCTTACAGTGGATATATGGACCACTTTAGACTGTGGATGTTCACTGGGTTATAGGCATGCTCTCTGACCTGTGCAGAGGTCATTGTGCAGAGAGGGGGGAGAAGGTCAGCTGAGACCATCGCCTTTTGTGAATGGTGGATCCTGTATTATCTATATGACAAGATGTTACCTTTTATTTTAATCCTGTCTGTGATGATAATAAGATGGCTGCTGAGAATCTCTACAGAACAGGCAGGGTAAGCCAATGCTGAGACTTAATATGCATTTACACTGAAAGATTATAAACGAGAGCTGCTGAGAAGTGGAGTGTAAATAGGCTATAGGGTAAAACGAGAAAAAGACGGATTTTGGTAAGACCTTACCTGTAAAATCCTTTTCAGCGAAGGAAGGAAGGGAGACACAGATCCATTACTAGTGGGGGTAGGCGGAGCCCCACAGGATAGTTCACCTCAGATTTAGAAAAAGTGACAACCGGCCCCTCCAACTTAGGCTCCTCCTACTCCCATGTTCTCCAGTCCGTACACAAGCTAAGGAAGAGCAGACAACACCAGGGGAACAACACAACCCCTTCTGAAAATTCATAAATGTGAGAGAACAGGTTATGTATATAACAGCATGAAAACACACAGTCCCAGGCACTACTTACTGGACCTGACAACTGCGATGAGCTGGCAATGCTGGAACAGAGCCCTAGTGCGCCAACCCCAGACCAGATGACCGCCATCAGGAGGGAGTCGCGCCGCATCTAGAAAAACCATAATACACTTCTGCCATGGGAGGGTGCTGTGTCTCCCTTCCTTCCTTCGCTGAAAAGGATTTTACAGGTAAGGTCTTACCAAAATCCGTCTTTCAGCAGCAGAAGGGAAGGAAGGGAGACACAGATCCATTACTAGTGGGAAGTCCCAAAGCAGTCCAAAACTCAAGGGTGGGAAACAGTGGCAGGATCGCCAACACCCCAACAACTTAGGCAAGTGCGCAACAAGCGCCGAACAAAAAATAAAGAGATAACCTAAACCACTGCCGCCTGCAGGACCCTGCGTCCCAAGGCCGCATTGGCGGAAGCACTCACGTTCACTTTATAAAATTTAGTAAAAGTGTGAACGGAGCACCAGGTAGCCGCCCGGCAGAGCTGCGCTGCCGAAGCCCCCTGACGAAAAGCCCACGACGAACCAACAGCTCTCGTGGAATGAGCTTGAACCTTAACCGGACAAGGCTCGCCCTTGAGCCGGTACGCCTCCAGGATAGCCGAACATATCCACCGAGCTATAGTGTCCTTGGAAGCCCGCTGACCACGGCGACGACCAGCAGGAATCACAAACAGAGAATCCGATTTTCGAAACCCTTGCGTGATTGAAAGATAGAACTTCAATGCCCGCACCAAATCAAACGAGTGCAAGGCCCGCTCCTTCAGACTCTTTGGTTTCGGACAGAGGGAAGGCAACAGGATGTCCTGATTGAGGTGGAAAACGCGACACCACTTTAGGTAAAAAATCTCCACGGGTACGAAGCGCCACACGATCCGGGTGGAATTCCAAAAAAGGGGGCGAGCAAGACAGTGCCGCCAACTCCGAAACCCTTCTTAAAGAGGTGACCGCCACCAGGAAGGCCACCTTCCAAGAAAGCAAGTAAAGCGTAGCTGAATCCATAGGCTCAAACGGCCCATGCTGAAGAGCCTCCAAAACTAAATTGAGCCGCCAAGGAGCCACAACCGCCCTCCGAGGCGGAAACTTATGTGCAACCCCGCGAAAAAATGAACGCACATCCCTGCGTGAGGCAATAGCCTTCCGAAAAAGCCCGGATAGTGCAGAGACCTGACCCCGCAAGGTACTAACTACTAGACCCTTGACCAGACCACATTGCAGAAAGGCCAAGAAGTTGGGAATGGAAAAAACCCTCGGGTTCCTTGACGATCCAGAACACCATGAATAGAAGGCCTCCCAAGTTCTGTGATAAATACTAGTCGTAGCTGGACCTCTGGCCGCCCGCAAGGTGGCAATGACCTCGGACGAAAACCCACGACGGGTCAAGATTTCGGTCTCAAGAGCCACGCCGTCAAACGAAGTGACTTCAGGTCCGGATGACGAATGGGCCCTTGAGTTAACAGGTCCGGGCGAAGAGGCAGTGGAAACGGAGGCGCTGCCAGAAGAGACACCAGCGTTGAATACCACACCCTCCGCGGCCAATCCGGCGCCACCAAAATCGCCGATACTCGTTCGAGATTGATCCGCCTGATCACCAGAGGAAGTAAGGATACCGGCGGAAACACATAGATCAGCTCGAACTGGTCCCACGGGGCCACTAGAGCATCTACCGCCACAGCCTCCGGGTCCCTGTACCTGGACATGATTGTCGGAATCTTGGCGTTCAGCCTGGATGCCATCAAGTCCACTTGGGGAGTCCCCCAACGGGAGCACAGCAGAGTAAAAACCTCCGGATGAAGACTCTATTCTCCGGGATCTACCCGCTCGCGACTGAGGAAGTCCGCCGAGATATTCAGCACACCCGGGATGTGAAACGCGGAGATGACTGGAACCCTGAACTCGGCCCAAAGCAGGATCCGAGAGACCTCCATCATGAGTCTGGAACTCCTCGTCCCGCCCTGATGGTTGATATACGCGACAGCTGTCGCATTGTCCGTCTGAATCCGGACCGGCAGACCGCTCAAAGGGACCGTCCAATGTCGGAGGCAGAGAAATATTGCTCTCAACTCCAGAATGTTGATTGGCAGAGACGACTCCTCTGACGACCAGACCCCCTGAACCCAGAGGTCGTTCCAAACCCCCCCCCCAGCTAGTCAGGCTGGCATCGGTGGTAATCACCGACCACCGTGGGAGAAGAAGGGATTTCCCCAGGGATAGAGCCTCCAGACGTAACCACCATCCAAGAGACTCTCGCACCCTGCGGGAGATGACGACACAGCGATCCAGCGAAGTCGGCGATTGGTCCCAACGGGTCAGAATAAGATCTTGGAGATCCCGGGAATGAAATTGTGCAAACGGCACCGCTTCCATTGCTGCCACCATCAGACCCAGAAGGCGCATGCACTTCCGAAGGGACATCGCCCTCACCGACCTCATAGCCTGGACGTGGTGACGAAGGTTCGCTTGTTTGTCCGGAGGGCGGGACACCACTGCCCGTACGGTGTCGAAATGCATCCCCAAGAACAGGATTGACTGCGACGGCTTCAATGACGACTTCTTCCAATTGACCAGCCACCCGAAGTCTTCCAGGTGCTGAAGGGAGAGATCGCGAGCTGTCACTGCCTCCTCCGCTGTGGGCGCCACAATTAACAGGTCGTCCAGGTAGGGGAGAATCGGAACTCCTTGCTTTCGAAGGAGCGCCATGAGCGGCGCCAGAACCTTTGTAAAAACCCTGGGCGCCGAGACCAACCCGAAAGGTAGGGCCACAAATTGGTAATGGGCCTGCCCTACGGCGAAACGCAGGAAGCACTGGTGAGCCCTGCCAACAGGGACATGCAAATAGGCGTCGCGGATGTCGATCGACACCAAAAAATCGTACTGCGACAAGGCCGCCACGACGGAGCGAAGAGACTCCATACGGAATTTCCGGATTCGGACATGAAGATTCAAATCCTTGAGGTCCAGAATGGGATGAAACTTGTCCTCCTTTTTGGGGACCACAAAAAGGTTAGAGTAAAAACCCCCTTCCCCGGTCCTCCGGCGGAAACGGAACCACTACACCCTGCTGCAGAAGAGAGTTGACCTCCCGCAGCAGAGCAGCAGCCAGCTTGGGCACGGACGGGATGCGAGACTGACGAAACCTGTCCGGGGGTAGAGAGTGAAACTCTATGAAATAGCCCACTGACACAACCCGTGTCACCCAGGCGTCCGATTCGTGGGACGCCCAAACCGACCCGAATTGTAGCAGCCGACCTCCCACCCGAGAGCCCTCGAGAGGGATCCTGGCGTCAGTCCGCCTTAGCGGGCTTTTTGTCAGCCTCCCTTTTGTCCCGACGGAAATGCTGTTTCCAGGGAGTACGGGATTTCTGGGTGGACTTCTTACCGGAAGACGAGGGACGACCCAATCTCCAAGAGGGCTGATCGAATCGTCCCCTGGGTCGAAAGGACCGACGACCACTACCGGCACTTGACCTGTCAGACGTAGAGGCCGCTGCTTTCCGCTGTGGCAAAGCCACATCCTTGGCCTTAGCAATCAGCTCCGTGAGGTCCGAACCAAAAAGCAGACCGCCCTTGTACGCCAGAGTAAGCAAACCTTGTTTGGATACTGCGTCTCCAGTCCACTGTTTGAGCCACAGTGCTCTACTGACTGTGACGGCCGAGGCTTGAGCCCTGGACAGAAACAAAGTAGTATCCAGCACTGCGTCTCTGCTATATCGGGCCACCTCTTCCAACAGCTGGAAGAGCCTTTCCACGTCAGACAGCGGAGTCCCATCTTGCCATGCTGACCGCAGCTGATCCAACCATCTCAGGGAAGCCTCACCAGTATAATGTTAGGTGTCAGGCATGTGCTGGGCATGAAATTGGGTCAGAATCATCTGTGGATTCTGTGGTCTCCCATTCTGGTCCAGCCAGGGCAGACACTGCTCAGCATCACCATCTGGCCCAACGCCTAACTAGTGCACTAGATGTACAGGCTGTCCCCACATGGCCCCCAAGGCCGCTCGGAATCCATGACCCACGGCCTCGTAGATGGACTTCGCCGCTAACTCCGTCCTTCTGTCCAGCGGATCCTGTAGACTCGCCTTCCCTTTAACCGGAAGCAAAGAAGATTTGCTCAGCTGAGACAATGGCACGTCCACTTCAGGAGAGGGGACCCAATTAGCGATCGTCTCTGTGGAGCAGGGATACAGGGCATCAAAAAACCGCATCCCTTGGAAGCGCTTATCCGGACACAGGCATTCTCTCTCCACCGCCTCGTTAAGTTCATCGTGCGCTGGCAGTGTCGAACGAGCCCGACGCGACTCCTGATACAGCCGGGCCGACTTGCCCGGCCTCGTCACCTCTTCAGACAGCTATAACACTTCCCGCATGGCTCCAATAAGAGCATCCACGTGGCCTGAAAGCGAAGCCGAGCGACCCTGCCGATCCTCTTCATCAGAATCGGAGATCTCACCAGCAGAGCTTGTCGGTGAATCCGAAGCCTTTGATGCGCTGCGCGGAGGAGACAGCGCCACCACAGGCCTGTGGCGCTTCTTGCCCCGCGCCGGTAGGGACTTAGCTGATACCCAGTGACCCAGGAGGTCAGACAGACTGTCAATGGAGCGAGTGAGCGCTTTAACATCACTGAGGCCCCTGACCAGAGACGAACCTGACGCCGTCAACCCCGGCATATCAGATACGCGTGACCGATCCTGAAGCGGGCCGGGAGAGAGGTCCGCTCCGCCTGGACCCTGATCCGACATGCCCCCTACTCAGTAGCGAGCGTCGCGGAAAGAGCAGTAATAACCCCTTACAAGAGCACAGTAACCGGGGAAGTGAGATCCTGCTATCACAGCCTGTTCCCAGAAAACAATTTACCAAGCACTGAAGGGTTAAAGATTCTCCTTAGAGGGAGAAAAGCTACCCCAGCATTGCAGAAAAAAGGTTTTCTGATGATGGCCAGAAGGGGTTAATGCTGCTGAACACGCAATGCACCTTGCCTTAAAAGGACTAAGGTGTGCATGCAGCAGAGAAGACAGCAGCGCTCTGTGCTGTAGAGATGAGACAAACAGATGACTCACCAGCTTCCTGGAGCCTGTGTGTGAGAGCGGAGAGCAGGGGGGAGGGAGAGGACAGCGCTGAGCTCCGTGAGGCAATGGCCGTTTGCAGAGCCGAAGAGAAGGAAGGCAGGAGGGGGGCGGGGACTGCCCAGCGCGCGCTTTCCAGGTGCTTCCTGTCTGCACAGACGATGGCAGGCAGCCAAGAACATAAGCCACGCCCCCCCCGTTACACTAACGGAGCCCGCGCTCCTCTGACCCGCTCCCCTGCTAACAGCAGCGGTGATGTGCATTCTCCAGTATTACACCTCTGCCTGAAAAGACAAAAGGTGCAGTCACCATAAGACAGTAACACACACACACAGGGCACTTACCCAGCTGAGCGCCACAGGGACCCCCAGGGATGTGTGACGCCATGGCCCTTCGCTCCCCCCCACGGCGGAGCTCGCAGGGACCCCTAGATGCAGTGTGCGTCTCCGCCAGGGAGCACCCTGTATCCCCCGGGGCCGGCAGGCTTATGCGGGGACCTCCTTAGGGGGTACGCAGATCCGCCAGGGGAGGGCCAGGGGTCCCAGCAGCGCTGAGACCCCCTGAGACCTCTAGACCACGGGGGGTCCAGGTCTCCTGGTAAAAATAAAAAATTCTTCTGAGGAGCTGCAAAGCTTACGCCTTCTGAACGTTCAACGCACATCATTTAGCATGGTTTTCCTGTGTAAACAGGCTTCTAAACCTCCGACAATCAGTAAATATTTACCAGTTAGTGGTGGTTTACTGCCACTAATCTGTCTGTGTAAATGGAGTATTAGTGGGCAAAGCAAAAATTCCAAGATTTTAGGATTTTATTTTTATATGTAACCTCTCACCGCATTAGGATGTGAATGAACATCCTGAGAAGGAGCCTGCGTGTGTGGAGGTGGCTCAGGAACTCCACAAGAAGCTGATGGTGTCTGTTAACTATTTTGAATGTGCGCTGTTAATCGATGGGTTACCACAGCAGCCGGGGGCCAGCTTAAGCAGAGGCGTTCATAGAAATCATGGGGCCCCATACCAAGAGTCTATATTGATGGACTAGGCAGGGTTAAAACATATTGATGCAGTCACACAAGGGCCTACTTTCCAACTTTTAAATACAGGGAGAGGACATGTTTTGTGGCTTGGACACAGAAATAATGCCCCTGCTACTGATTCCTCTTGTTTGCACACACTGATACCATTTTAATAAACCCCATAGAGTATGCTGCCCTCCACACACGGTGCGATACCTCGGAGTGAATCTCCTGACATAATTTTCTCCCACAGTAGTCCTTACATGGACAACATGATGACCCCATGGCAAACCCCACCAGTATAATGCACCTACACTACTCCCCCCCCCACACACACACACAGTATGATGCTCTTACAGCCCCCCACACATATACACACACAGTATGATGTCTTCCACAGTTCGCTCACACAGTATGATGGCCCCCAACAGTTCGCTCACACAGTATGATGGCCGCCCCACATCATGTATGATGGATCCCACAGTATACGCTTTTCTTGTTGCCAAAATAAAAAAAAACTCCGCACAGAGGGCCCGATCTAGTGACGTCATTGCACCTGCAGTGCTGAGACTTCGAGCACAGACGTACAGGCTGAATGATGAGGAACAAAGGCCATCTTTCAAAGAATGATATGCGGAAGAAGAAAGCCCTGTAGCATCAGGCTTTCCCAGCTAATGAGCGCCATAGTGGCCACGTGGTCTACCGCTATGGGCAAAATGCCTTTACCTTTAAGGCCCATCTTAGTACTTTTTACAGCAGACTGAGTGCCATAGGCAACCATGATTTCTAGTAAATACCGCAATACTGTGGTATTACAGTATATATAAGCAATCCAAGGATCACATGTTTAAGTCCACTAATGGGTACAAAAAAAATGAAAAAAAAAAAGTCAAAATATAAAAAATAGATAATTTTTAACTATCCCACGTTTTCCCTATTAAAAACAAAGAAACGGAAAAAAAAACATTTGGTATCGCCACATCCGTAAAAGTCAGATGTATCAAAGTATGGAATTATGGTAATTAACCTTTACGGTAAACATTGCAGAAAAAAAAAATCAAAATGCCAAAATTGTGGGTTCTTTGTCACCTCACTTAACAAAAAAAATCCAATACAAAGCTAGCAAAACGTTATATGTGCTCCAAATTGGTATCAATAAAAACGTCAGCTCCATAAACACAAAAAGCGCTTAAATAAAAAACTCCCTGGTTCTTAGAGAGTTAAAATAGCGATCACAAGACGTTATGTCACCAAACTCATTAAGGCCTAGTACATTAATGGTGCCACAGGAACGGGCAACAGCGAAAAATGTTATTTGCAAATCTACTTTCAGCGTATGTATGTTGGCCCTTGAGGACATTGCACACGCTGCTGCCAATTCATAGTTTTCCATGAACGTTTATTTTGTGCATAGGGTAAAAGAATACATAAAAGATATTTCTTATAGATGGCAGCTAGCGTTATATTACTCCTGGTTTAGGAGCTGTGACTCTCACAATCCCTCCAGGTGAGCACCTCAAATTATTTCTTTCCCCCTCCACTGTTTTTTTTCCCTATGTTCTGTGCGCTCTATTCCCTAAACAGCTCCATTTTCAATGGACAAATCATGATGTCTAGAGATCTCAATATTCTCCTTGTCAGAGGTGCCCCCATGAGGGTTGTCAGAAGATCTCAAAAACAGCAGGTGTTGTGGGGTGTGCCTGGCATACAATAGTTAGTGCCTACCAGGGTAGAACATCCGGTGAGCAGGTGGCGGAGTCATGGGCGCCCAAGGCTCATTGATACTTGTGTGGAACGAAAGGTACAGTAACCCCAGCTGGTCCGGTGCTGCAGAAGAAATACTGTGGCACATATTGCTGAAAAATTAAGTTTTGGCTATGAAGAAAAGATGTCAGGATAAAGTATTGCAGCTTATTACATATGGAGATGCACACTGGTCATTGTCATGCTGACCCGGTTACAGCCAAAAGCACCTACAAGGGTATATGGGCATCAGAACTGAACCATAGAGTAATAGAAGAAAGGGTTCTGGTCTGATGAATCATGTTTTCTTGTACATCACGTAGATGGGTAGAGGTGTATAACTTACCTGGGGAGAAACATGGCCTCCAGGCGCACCTTAGGAAGAAGGCAAACTCCGGGGAAGTAATCTATAGTTGTATGTGCCAAACATTACATTTTATCACCCTTTTGGAATTTTTTTATATAAAGTGACCAACCCCAATATAATAAATAATACAGAATTTTACAATTTCATTGTACAATTTTTAAGTCATATCCGCACTTGGAGTATCCTACACAACCCTATATATATATATATATATATATATATATATATATATATATATATATATATACAGTCATGGCCAAAAGTATTGAGAATGAGACAAATAGTAATTTTTCCAAAGTTTACTGCTTCATTTTTTGTAATGGCAATTTGCATATACTCCTGAATGTCAAAGAGTGATCAGCTTAACAGCAATTACTGTACTTGCAAAGTCAATATTTGCCCAGAAAATGAACTTTAACCCCCAAAACACATTTCAACATCATTGCAGTCCTGCCTTAAAAGGAGCAGCTAACATCGTTTTAGTGATTGATCCATTAACACAGGTGTGGGTGTTGATGAGAACAGGGCTGGCGATCAATCAGTCATGATTAAGTAAGAATGACATCACTGCACACTTTAAAAGGAGGCTGGTTCTTGGTATCATTGTTTCTCTTCAGTTAACCATGGTTATCTCTAAAGAAACACGTGCAGCCATCATTGCACTGCACAAAAATGGCCTAACAGGGAAGAGTATCGCAGCTACAAAAATTGCACCTCAGTCAACAATCTATCGCATCATCAAGAACTTCAAGGAGAGAGCTTCCATTGTTGTCAAAAAGGCTCCAGGGCGCCCAAGAAAGACCAGCAAGCGCCAGGACCGTATCTTAAAACTGTTTCAGCTGTGGGATCGGACTACCAGCAGTGCCGAGCTTGCTCGGGAATGGCAGCAGGCTGGTGTGAGTGCTTCTGCACGCACTGTGAGGCGGAGACTCTTTGAGCAAGGGCTGGATTCAAGGAGGGCAGCAAAGAAGCCACTTCTCTCCAGAAAAAACATCTGGGACCGACTGATTTTCTGCAAAAGGTACAGGGAGTGGACTGCTGAGGACTGGGGCAAAATCATTTTCTCTGATGAATCCCTTTTTCGATTGTTTGGGACATCTGGAAAACAGCTTATTCGGAGAAGAGGTGAGCGCTACCACCAGTCTTGTCTCATGCCAACTGTAAAGCATCCTGAAACCATTCATGTGTGGGGTTGCTTCTCAGCCAAGGGAATCGGCTCACTCACAGTCTTGCCTAAAACACAGCCATGAATAAAGAATGGTACCAGAATGTCCTCCAAGAGCAACTTCTCCCAACCGTCCAAGAGCGGTTTGGCGCCCAACAATGCCTTTTCCAGCATGATGGAGCACCTTGCCCTAAAGCAAAGGTGATAACTAAATGGCTCATGGAACAAAACATAGAGATTTTGGGTCCATGGCCTGGAAACTCCCCAGATCTTAATCCCATTGAGAACTTGTGGTCAATCATCAAGAGACGGGTGGACAAACAAAAACCAACAAATTCTGGCAAAATGCAAGCATTGATTATGCAAGAATGGACTGCTATCAGTCAGGATTTGGTCCAAAAGTTGATTGAGAGCATGCCAGGGAGAATTACAGAGGTCTTGAAGAAGAAGGGGCAACACTGCAAATATTGACTTGCTGCATTAACTCATTCTAACTGTCAATATAACCTATTGGTACTCATAATATGATTGCAATTATATTTCTGTATGTGATATAAACATCAGACAAACACTAATAAAAACCAGAGGCCAGCAGATCATGTGAAAATATAATTTTGGTGTCATTCTCAATACTTTTGGCCATGACTGTATATATATATATATATATATATATATATATTCTCTATCTCAAGTCTTGGAGCAGAAATACTTCACATACAGAATCTGTTGCTATAGTGAGCTTATTGTTCTGTTCATGATTGCAGTTTGTGAGCTCCGATCTCCTTCTATGGGTGAATTTCTTTGGGGTCTTGAATCCTCTGGCTGGTTAAAACACGTGAAAACAATCCTAGATGCTGGTATCTTCATTGTAAAGGTAAGATGTGTTGTATCTTTTCATATTCTAGTGCTGCTTGTCTGATTTGTACTATTCTAGGCACGGACTGTACAAAAATGATCCTTTTAGTGCTGAGAATAAACGAGATTTGTAATTATATAAATGTGTAATATTTTACATTTAATTTGCACATTTATGCCGTGTCAGAAGAGGGCGCCAGCGTGCTCGTTCATTGTTCTGATGGATGGGACCGCACCGCTCAGGTCTGCTCTGTATCCAGTCTGTTACTTGACCCCTATTACCGAACCATCAGAGTATTTATGGTAAGAGGTTTCATTTCATATACTCTATGTACTGGTGGAGATTTACGGAGTTGATATTTTTTGCATAGTGTAACTTTTATTTTTCCCAATTACTATTAGGTGTTAATTGAAAAAGACTGGATTTCATTTGGACACAAATTTAATCACAGGTAACCCTGGTCACTGCACATATGTTGGAAAAGTCAAACAGAGTCACTTATTTACAGAGGGCCTTTCACCAAATTTTTCATGTTGAACTGAAAACACGTTGTAGCTTCAGAGCAGAAAAAAAAATAATTGTTAGTTCTTTTTTTATTTTGCATCTCTGTTGCAGGGATATTAACAATCAAAGTATTTGTCACCTAATGAGTTAATTTTCGTTACATCCAAGTGGGTGTTATCAGAGAGCTTTCACTGTGGGGCATGTACTTCTCCTTGTACGATGTTGTCCAATTATAAACAGGCAGCAAGATGCTAGAAAAAGAACACCTCCACACCATATCTTACAGCAGGTTTCTCAGTGTGTGGGTTATAATGAAAGCCCGGATCTCCTGGTCTAACCTCCTGCATGATTAGAATATCAACTGTATTCAAATCCCATCAATCAACACATTTCAGATATGGGCCCAGCAGTCAGTGTGGGGCTAGGGTCAGCACAGCTGAGTTTAGCTGTGTCACTTTCCAAATCTTCCATCAGCTCTCCTCCTCTCAGCAAAAGAGACAAAAAAAAAACACCATACATTCTAATATAATATACTTACTGTAGTTTTTCTGTGCCATTCCCAGTCTCAGGCGGTTTTGGGAGTGCAGTCCACCTGAAAAAGATGTTGCATGCATATACCCCAATTGCATTGCTTCAGCATATTTTTTTTTTTTTTTTTTTTTAAGGTATGGAAATTTAGATGGGGATCCCAAGGAGGTGTCCCCAGTGATAGACCAGTTCCTGGAATGTGTCTGGCAGCTCATGGAGCAGTTTCCCTGTGCGTTTGAATTTAATGAGAGATTCTTGGTCCACATACAACACCATATATACTGCTGTCAGTATGGAAACTTTCTGTGCAACTGCGAGAAGGAGAGGAAGGAACTGATGTGAGAGAATATGTGCTCTGTGTATGGTCACTATAGGCTTGTAACAGAAATAAAATATGGATGGTTGACATGTCCCTGATGCTGATCTGATCACACGGTGCCCCACAGTCTGGATAACAGCAATCACTTATAAACTGTGAAGGTTGAACCTTGGCAAAAAATTTTCAATAACTGTGCAGGAGAAAAATGTATAAAGTGATGGCATATTGGTAAGATATGCCATCACTTCAGGATTGGTGGGGGTGTCAGACCTTAGGGACTCCCACATATCCGGAGACTGAATGGGTATGTGAACCTAAACCATTTCAGTTTTTTCCTGCCCATCTGGGTCGCTGGCATCGCTGGCAGTGCCACTGTACAGAGAAACATAAGAATGGTGAAATCAAAATGCCAATAATAAAATAAGATGGGTACATGGATTTAAGAATTGCACAGTTCCTGATGTAACCAATGGTCCACTAGAAGATACTTCTTGAAGATATTCTCTGTCCTGAGTAATGTTGAAATCTTGTAGATCTTCTTTCCCAGTCACAAAATGTCCTAACCTGCAGGTCAGTAGCCAAGGACATGAGATACATCCTTGTAACTAGAGGATCATGGCTTTAAAGAGATATTCTTAAAATATCAAGCTCTCATTGAGGCCTCATTCAGACATCCGTATCCACATGTACGTGTTAATGCTAATGCTATTCACATGCCTGTGGATTTTCATGGACTATGTGTCTGTGCAAAACTCACGGAGACATGTCTGTTTTTTCTTCCAATATCACAGATGAAAAAGACCTATACAAGTCTATGGGTCCATGAAGAACATAGACAGCCCACGGATGGCATCATGGTGCTGTCCGAGATTAAAGGGGTTGTCCAGTACTTTATATTACCCCCCCCCAATGTGTCTCCCCGAGACCCCTAAGGATTTTTGTAATTGCCTACCGTTGCAGATAATGCCTGTAAGTGGCGCTATCACTGGCCGCTCACAGGCATCACGTGACCCCCGCCGATGTCGTTGGCAGCAGCCGGGGGTCTCTGTCTTCCACGTTCCAGGTGGATGCCAGACTGTGGGTGGGGTTACCCCCCCCACATCACACCCGGCATCCACCGCACGCTCTGCCTCTCCCCATTCATTGGGAAAGCGCGGTAGATGCTGCGAGTGACGCGTGGGGAGGAGGTGTAACCCTGCCCACAACCCAGCAGCCACCGTAGGGACCCCAGCGCTGAGTCACGCCTCACTTGTCGTGACATCAGCGTGGGGTCACGTGATGCCTGTGAGCGGCCACCGATAGCGAAGCTCACAGGCATTATCAGCAAAGTCTTAGGGGCCCCGGGGGGATACATTGGGGGGGAGTAATATAAAGTACTGGACAACTTCTTTAACATTACAAAGCATAGGAGAAACTTTATAACATATTTATCCATACGAGAAGAACACTGATAACACAATGATGGTAAAAATGGACACACTGATACCATTTTTTCACATACCTGTTTAAACCTGTACATGTGAATGAGGCCTTCTGCTGATCACTGAAGAGCCCCATTCTCAGCATCGCTAAAAGTCCCATCGGTCAGACCTCCTGCATTCAGAAAGTTATCTCCTAACCTTTTACAGCAGTGGTTCTCATCTCCAGTCCTCAGGACCCACCAACAGGCCATGTTTTCAGGATTTCCTTAGTATTGCACAGCTGATAATTGCATCACCTGCACAGGCAATAATTCCATCAGCTGTGCAATACTAAGGAAATCCTGAAAACATGATCTGTTGGTGGGTCCTGAGGACTGGAGTTGGGGAACACTGCTGTAAAGGGACTGTCAGTACAGAAGGACTGTTCAAATCAAGTACAGGCGCTCGGTGCACCGTGGTGGGGCCAAGCAGTTCAGTGCATCTTTCCATCTACTTTTTGGAACCGGATTTTCCAATTTTGACTATGAAGCTACACAGCTACTATGCAAAGAAACACTGAAAGCTATAGAACTTGTGGCTCATTCATATAAGAGAATCAGGCACAGTTTCACCAGTTTGGTCAGTGTCAGTTTTTATCATTAGAGTTTGGCCTGAGCTTCAGTTTCTTCATCTTTTTCCATCAAACAGACCTGGAAAACTGGACAGCGCTCAGATGGCAATTAATTGTTGGCCGATTTTTTTTTTTTCACTGACCCATGGATGTGCATTGTTAATTTTGACCTGACACTCAGATAACTATCGTACTATCGTTCATTTTGCCACGATTTTCCGTCTCTCAAACAATCACAGATATGTGAATGGCCCCATTCACTCTTCTAGGTACAAGTCGTATCTGGAAATAACACAAATAGGACTCGTACACAAAAAATGTCCGTCTGAATGAGCCCTTAGTGTTAGTGCAGGTTGCAGTGGTGACGGGTATACTTGCAGCTCTCATAATCTCAATATATCAGTGATGCAATCATCATCTTCCAGAATTCAGGAGAGGACCTACTCCCTCTGGTCTTACCTGTGGAAGCAGCGGTTGGATTACATGAACCCTCTGTACAGAGCAGATCACAGTCAGACCCAAGGAACTCTGAGACCACACACCACTCCATGCCACTTCAGGTAAGAGGTTATTCTGATTCCTCCTCTGCACTGAATAAAGCAGCAGAACTCTAACACACCATATACTTATCATTCATATATAGAAACATCAACCCTAACTTTACAGGTGAAAGAAGCGGGGTGACGTATCATGAGCCCAATGTGTCCTTCAGTGGTGAAATCCAAGGCCCAACACTCTTCCCACTTGTAACCATGGTCTACATTTAGGGGTTGCGTCAGAGCTCACTCGTCAGTTCTATCTTCTGCCTGGCACAAATCAACTCACTTTAGACAGATTTACTGACATCTATGACAGCTTGTGACACGGTGATTCATTTTGCACATATTTAGACTGCGATAAAGTATTGATCTTTGGGGGTCAGACCGCTGGGACCCCCAACAATCCCCAGGAGGTTCTGTAGAGCAAGCTTTGAACAGAGCAGAGGGGGAGCATGTACATCTCTACTCCATTCATTCTCTGTGGAACTGACCCCTAGCGATCAATTCCTAAATCCCGTTGATAGGGGATTACTTATATACTTGGTACAACCCCTTTAATAGGGCATGCGGATGTCCCTGATCGGGAACTTTCTATATAAACGCATAATATAAAGTCGAGTTTGGGTCAGGAGACCTGAAGCCAGTCTTTGCATTGAAGCATACTCAGACCGCAAAACACACGTGTGAATCCAGGCAAAAGCTGTTTTTTTTTTGTTTGCCTGTACAAAACAGACCAATTTTGCAAGTGTGTTAGATCCAATTTTCGGGCATATTTAGTCCACATGTCCGTTTTTATCAATGGTTTTGCCATATGCAAAAACAATGTGACAGAGGTTTCCCAAGCTTCTTCAAGTACCCAGTCAGTGAAAATGAAGAATAGCAGTAGGATGCAACTTGGATGTCCGCAAATAAGGTCAATGTAGGGGATGTCTCTGTTTATATACAGACCATCAGTCAGCAAAATAACAGAACGGACATGTGAATAGTGTAAGGATAGGATGTGTCAGTGTGCTGTCCGAGTAATGAGGCCCAACTTGCCACCACATATTTTCACTAATCTGAAGTCACCAGCCATAGATCAGCCACTGAGGGACTCATTAGGACTCGCTCACATTGCCACGTAACACGGCCGAGTGCTAGTGCTATGTGATGTTTTATCGGATAGCACTCGGACCAATAATATACTATGTTATCCGAGTGCAGTCTGATGTACGTGCACAGAGACAATGGAGAAGATGGAAAAATTAAGTCCTCCATCTTCTCCACACCTGTGCTGCAATTCTTCCATGCGAGAAAATTGGATCACACTCAGAGTTAAAGCAGAGTGTCATTAGTATAATCGGCCCAATTCTCTGGCATGGGAGAATATACAGCATTGTGAGCTAGCCCTTCATGTGTGTACCATGAGCTAGCACGTCTTAAGAACATATATCATGAGAATTGCTCGATGATAATCTTCTGTACTTGTGCATATACTAACTCTTCAAACTTATTTTTCACCATGGAAGGTTTTGGAGGGGCCTCTATAACCGATTTGAGAAAGGAATGCACCCTCGCCAGTCAGTCACTGATTTTCTACAGGCAGTAAAAGAAGAGATGCAGCAGCTGGAGGAGGAAATGGAGTTCATGGAGAAGGTGTGGTAGAAATACTGAAAATCCAGCTTCCTGGCCTATATGTTTTTGATGTTTATACCTCCGCTTAGGTTTCAGTGTAAACCAATTCAGCTTTTAATGGTGACTGAGAAACAATTTTAAATGATTATATATAAAAACCCTGCACAAGATAAAAAAGAGGCAATCATTTTTAGCCGATGCCCTACGTCTTTGGTGTTCTCCAACACAATAACTGGAAGAGAGCACCATTAAAGGGAATCTGTTACCAGGTTTTTGCTACCCATCTGAGTGCAGCGCAATATAGGGGCAGAGGCCCTGATTCCAACAATCTGTCACTTACTGGGCTACCTGCTGTCATTTTGATAAAATTACTGTGTTATCTGCAGCAGACCCCGCCCACATCACTGATTGGCAGTTCTCTGACTGCTGAGCTCTGTATAACCCTGCCCACACCACTGATTGGCCACTTTGTGTATACTAGATTTGCAGAAAGCTGCCAATCAGTGATGGGGGCGGGGTTGTACAGAGCTTATGAATATGTAGGACTACCTGGCAGCAGGTTTACTAGTCCCCAATGATAATCTGCTTGCTGATAAAATAGTGATTTTATAAAAACTACAGCAATCAGACCATTAAGTGACACATCACTGTAACCAGGGTCTCTACCTTGTGTCTTTTCAATGTCAGTAATGCCTGAGCACTGTGGCGTTATGGCTTTCTTATGGCACCAGAGAAGTTTGTTCATTGGTATAAAGTTTTCAAGTAAAGGTTCATTTAGGCAGGCCAATAATTGGGTTAGGGAGCGTTCCCTCATTCCCAACTGTTGGCTGCCTAAACAGGCCATCAAACATCCAATGGAGGGGCAAAGCATTCATTGGTGTGATAATTTTTGAGCACGTTTAAAAATTATCATTAGCAGCACATTGTCCTGTGTAAACGAGAAATGTGCTGACGATAACATAAGTGCGGCCGGCCTTACTAAACAGACCATTAAACCACTGCTGATCGACTTGCATGTAGAGGTTACATTAACATGCCCTAACCCAATGTAACTTTTGCTCTTGTCTAACAATTTTTCCTTTAGAGATTAACAAAACTGGAAACTCGAGAGTCAAATGAAACCTACAAGAATCTCAATGACCAGCCAAAAATCCACAACTTCCAGATATGCATCACCAAACACTCTCCGGCTAATACGCCCCAAGATTACAGCACCAACCTGAAGCTGTTTCCCTCTCGTAGTTCATCCCAAGGTGAGGAGGACTCGGCCCTGATCCTAACCCAGGACCATTTGAAGAGCTCGGACCCCGACCTGTCGGCTAACAGTGACCAGGAATCTGGGGTGGAGGACTTGAGCTGCCGGTCTCCGAGTGGTGGAGACTCGTTACCCAGCGAGGACAGTGGGAAGGATCCCGATTCAGATGAAGCAGTGTTCCTGACTGCTTAGAGGTCTTATTAACCACTTGCTATTATATTAGTGCTTCTATTTATTTATAGGGAGTGATGTAAGCTGGGAGGGATATACTGGGGGAAAAAAAAACATATCGACTTTGTTCACATGTATCAGTGGTAGTTTGTGCAGCGGAGACCAGATACTAATGTCCTATATAGTCGGTCTGATCCAGGCAATTGAACGACTGACAATTGGAAAAGTGCATACACAGGTTGACGAAACAATGACGGGGACACAATGATCGCTAATAATCTGGTATCCTGTTATCAGCAGCACGTCTCCTGTTTACACTGAGTAATGTGCTGCCGTTAAGAATTTTAATGAATGCATAAAATGTATCGCACCCAATGAAACGGTGCTTTCCTAGTTTGTCTGCCGATTGTGGTCCTGGTTAGATGGGCCAATAATCGTATGTTGAAATGATTCCTATGAGCGCTCGTTCATCGTTTATTGGCTCTACGCCTTAAGTGCGTGTCTGCAGCCTCCGGGAATATTCAGAAACAGTTATCTTTTTTTAAGAGCCAACCTTATAATGCATTTTGTTTCCTTTCATGATTTCAAACCACATGTCCGTGGAGCATGAATCCTGTCCCAATATATTTGTATATTTAAGGTTTGTCATTGACAAAGGTGCCCTGTACTGGAAATATGGACACTTACATCGTTTTCGGGTTTAGGTCCACTGTGTGAAAGATCTGAATGTGCTTTGCTTCTGTGTAAGTTGCTGGTAGACTAATGGTGGTCATCCAGGATCTGACATTGGGTATTAATTCCCTACCTCCTAGTTATGTTAGGCATGACTATCACATGTAAGGTTCTTGCCACCTGGACGAGAAAAGTTCGAAAAAAAGGACGCAAGCATAAACTGTTTGGCCTGTGACCACAGCAATTTACAGTAAAACAATGTGATTTTCGTCACATGATTAAAACCATGACCCAATGTCTATGGCTGAATAATCCCTTAAAGACTAATGTTTTGTGCTATGGTATACCATCGGTCCGATCTTCTGTAACTTTATACTGTTTCCACATAGACTGTCAATGAAACAAAACTTCAGAATCTCATTTGGAGACTTTAAAGGGGCTGTCCAAGACTTTATTGAAGGCCTATACTTGATCATCAATGTCTGATTGATAGTGCGTGCTGTAGCTGTTCCTGTGTCAACGGTGACCAGAAATGCTCAGGTGCCGAGCTCTGTTGACGGAGTACTACATATCGGCCACCCATTCAAATCATTAGGGGGCAGATGTGTAGTACGCAGCCGCAGCCACTATTCCCTCCACAGAGCTCCGCAGTGCAGCTCCGCTAATGAGCACCCCAATTGATCAAACATTGATGCCTTATCTTAAAGAGGTGGTCACTACATTGTATAATGCCCCCATCAAATTACACCTTTTAAATACCTGCAGCCGGGGTCACGTGATGCAGACTGAGAAGTCAGCAATAGCGCCACCCACAGGTACATATGGAAGCAGGAGGTATTTACAAAAACATTTATTTAGTTAACATGTGTAAATCGATGGGGTCATTATACAATGTAGTGGACCACCTCTTTAAAGAAAGGCCATCAATGTTAAAGTCCGGGACAACCCCTTTAATTATTAATCGGTATCGGTACAGATCTATTAGACTTTTCAGAACTTCAAAATAGGTCCATCCTTCAAACAGATGCCAAAAAGTACAGTATGTTGCAAACTTTAATGGAAGCATTCCTGTATGAATACAATATTGGAGGAAATAAAGAAAAAAAAACAAAAAGCTTTGGCACTTTTATGTAGGTCTCCAGAATATAGTGGGGAGAGACTTTCTTATTGACTTATATAAGCGAGGTAGAGCAGTAACCCCAAAGAAATTGAAAAATCAGCTGTGGTCCCTATAGGATGGCCCTACACATTGCATTTCCCATCACTTTTTTGAGAATACATTGGGGTGGAAAAATAAGATACAAATAAAGCAGATAATAAGAATTTATAGTCCAGAATTTACTGGTCACTTTTGTATTTCTGTAGGAATTCCAGCTCTGTACGTTGCAGATATCCGGCCCATCAGCGGATTAGCGGGGTCCCGCGTACTTGAATCCTTGCATGTTATCTGGGGGCTAAGAGCCATAGGGTTCTCTCTAAGTGCTTCCGACACTGGTTTTCAGAAAACGTACTGATCCTTTTATATTCGTGCTGCACGGTAGTTACATGTGGGGTCTCAGCGTCACATTACTGGGCTAGTACTAATATGGTAAGAGTCAATGTTGTGTAGTATCCCCCCGCCATCCTTTACGTGTCTGCCTGCTGCATAGCGGACGGCTGCCATCTTGAATGCTCATTGAAGCTGCTATTAGTTTTTTTTGTAAATTGCATGGATAATCTTACCAGAATAATCGTTCTCACTTCTTGACTTGTCTGCTCATTGTGACCAATATCATATTGGTTTTCTAGACGAGTTTACAAGCGCTTGTAGTGCTACAATACAAGAACAAAGCTACTAGATGTAATAGGAAGATCATCATAAAATGACCGTCCCTCCCAACTGCAGATTCCAAAATCTTCTGAAGATGCAGCTTATAAGTGAGGTCCGTGATAGTCAGAAGCAGCGTCTTCTTCCCATGATCTGTGCCTGGGGTGGTAGCCCAGCGATGTAGGGGCTGAGCCGCAGTAACAGACATGGGGCCGTGTCTGCGGGGGAAGGTGGGGAATAGAGTTTTCATTTTCTAATCCAGGACAACCCTTTTAAAAGTAGAACTCCCAAAAACAATGAAAGGGAAAGCCTCTTAAAGGGACACTAATCCTCGAAATGAATGAGGGCAAAAAATAGAGCAGCTCTTACTTTTGTCCAGTCTCAACATGATCCTAAAAGAGATGGGGCCAGAGTCATCAAGAGCGGCGCTGTTCACATTGGTCTTGATGAGGAGGTGTGCTGGAGTCAGACAGACGCTCACGGTTCATGAAAAGGTGCATGCTTCTTCCTGAATTGAGAACGCACCGTGGGTCAATAAACAAATATGCAACATGTGAATGAGATTTTGTGGCTATTTATGGTACAAAGAATTAAAAAAAAAAATTCTGCACAAGCGCTGTGTGTGAGCAAACCCCAACGGTGGTGCCGCAGGTCTTTTGGGAGTTCTCCTTGATTGCAAAGGGTTTTGTGTGTTTTTTTTATATATATTATTTATGGTTTATTTATTGATGCCATCATTGCTTATTTTTGTGACGAGTATAATAAAATCATGATCTATTTTTTTATTTTGTGTTGCATATTTTGGCTGTAATTTATATGCAGAAATTGATTTTTGTTTTAAGATATTTTAAAATATGTTGTCAAGCAATATTACCCTAATTGTGACTATATCAGTACAAAGTACGTATGTAAAGTAGTTTATTCCGTAATGTGCAATTAGAATATTTTTGTAAACTCCCTTGTGTTGTGTGTGTGCTGGTGTGTATAGATTAGATTGGGCCGCTGTCCTTTACGGACTTAGCATTAGAGTCATTTATGCTGCACTTATAGAAGATGCTAAAGAATTACACTACAGGTTTTTTAATACAATTTTCTTTTCTTTTTTAAAGCAATACTTTACTCACCCTCTCTGGGTCTAATGCAGAGTGTCAGCTATTTGTCACATTGACAGCGCTGCAGCCAGTCAGTGAGTTCAGTGACTCTGAGCAAGTAGTGCCGTTAACTCGGGCAAAGCTGCTGATCTCAGTTATTGGTTGCAGCGCTGTCGACGTGAGGCCAAAGGACAGTAACAGACACTGGGAGCAGTGGCAGAGACCCTGTGCTGGACCCAAGGAAGGTGACTAGTGCACAGTTACAAAAAAAAAAAAAAAAAAACAGCTGCACCAACGGGTTAAAGGAAAATCCCTTTAACCCTCAACTGGTGAGGTGGGGGTCGCCACACCCCAGGGAATTTTTGTTCGGCTGCCATTCATTGAAAAATGCTGGTATGAGGATACGTGTCTCACTAGCTTCCATCCATTTGTGGGTGTCAAAAATTTGTTACACTCATATGCAATCAATCGCCAATAAGAAAACGATTAAAACAAACGTGATCTTTGCATTTTCTGTAAAAATAAGAGATTTCTAAACACTGGGGTATAGGAAACCCCACCTCACCAGTTGCGTGACATAAACCCCACCTCACCAGTCGAGGGTTAATGAACCAGATAATCTGGCACAGATCAGCAATGGAATGGGGAATTTTACAAGATCAGAAGCAAGAAACTGAGCAGAAAATTAGGAAATTACCCTGATAACATTTTGAATTAGCAGCTTGTTTTTGGGCTCTATATACCAATCCAAGGGAGGTTTGTATACTTTATGACGGACATGTAATAATTCAGAATATTTGATGATTTGGAATTTATTAGATCCCCCAGGTGAATTACCCCAATACTATAAAATGGACATAAATGACACATAAATCTGTGCGGTTACAAAGTAACATTGACGCTCCTCCCCAACTCCCCGTACAGAATGACATGCCCTCGGGTCAGGAGTGTCTACAGCTTCATAGAAATATATAAAGCAGTCACGTTAGGGTCGGGAAAGTCCGTGCATGGACTGATTACCACGGACGTCTGAATGAGTCTTTATTGACTAATAAAGTCACTATTGATCACAGGGGTTAAAACGGTCAGGATTGGAGTTCATCTCCAATGTTGACCTTTGTGTAATATATACAACTCACACCTCCTGCACATGGAACAGGCATAGATTCTGGGTATGAACAATGGGCGCCCTACACTATCCACCCTAAACATGGGGAAGATGGCAGTAAAGAGTAAAAGACGGTTGTCTGGGACTTGACTCTTTTCATAAGATAGGTCATCAGCGTGTGATTAAAACAGAAATGTAGAAATTTTTTGCAAATTTATTTAGAAAACAAAAACTGAAATATCACATGGTCATAAGTATTCAGACCCTTTGCTCAGACACTTATATTTAAGTCACATGCTGTCCATTTCCTTGTGATCATCCTTGAGATGGTTCTACTCCTTCATTGGAGTCCAGCTGTGTTTAATTAAACTGATAGGACTTGATTTGGAAAGGCACACACCTGTCTATATAAGACCTCAAAGCTCACAGTGCATGTCAGACCAAATGAGAATCATGAGCTCAAAGGAACTGCCCAAGGAGCTCAGAGACAGAATTGTGGCAAGGCACAGATCTGGCCAAGGTTACAAAAGAATTTATGCATTACTCAAGGGTCCTAAGAGCACAGTGGCCTCCATAATCCTTAAATGGAAGAAGTTTGGCACCACTAGAAGTCTTCCTAGACCTGGCTGTCCAGCCAAACTGAGCAATTGTGGGAGAATAGCCTTGGTGAGAGAGGTAAAGAAGAACCCCAAAATCACTGTGGCTGAGCTCCAGAGATGCAGTAGGGAGATAGGAGAAAGTTCCACAAAGTCAACTATCACTGCAGCTCTCCACCAGTCGGGCCTTTATGGCAGAGTGGCCCAATGGAAGTCTCTCCTCAGTGCAAGACATATGAAAGCCCGCATAGAGTTTGCTCAAAAACACATGAAGGACTCCCAGACTATGAAAAATAAAATTCTCTGGTCTGATGAGACGAAGATAGAATTTTTTGATGATAATTCTAAGCGGTATGTGTGGAGAAAACCAGGCACTGCTCATCACCTGCCCAATACAATCCCAACAGTGAAACATGACGGA
>NW_027362956.1:92500-147500 GCF_046119375.1 Phyllobates terribilis | reverse complement strand
AATGTGTCACTTACTGGGCTGCTTAGTGTTGTTTTGATAAAATCATTGATTTGTCAGAAGGTAATTATCACTAGATGACTAGTAAGTTCTGTAGGACCCCACCCCCATCACTGATCAGTAGATTTCTGTGTACACTGAGCATGGGCAGAAAGCTGCCAATCAGTGGTGTGGGCGGGGCTATACAGAGCGCAGCATTCAGAGAGCTGCTAGATCTGCAGCAGATAAAACGGTGATTTTCTCAAAATGACAACAAGCAGCTGAAAAAGTGACACATCGCTGGAATCAGGGTATCTGCCCCAATATTGTGCTGCTCTCAGATGGGGCAGCACAATTAATATTATGCCAAATTAATTTCCCGTGAACTATCACATGATCTATCACGGGGATCATGTGACATGTCACGTGATAAATCAGGTGTGTGGAGGGGGCCCTTGCTACTCTTAATCCACCCCTGAGTGAGACTAATACTGTACAACCAAATTGGCTCAGCACAAAAGGTTTCTTCAGATGTGGAGCCAATCGGTGCAAAGCGTGTCTACATGCGGTTAAAACAGATAGTTTTATGTCCTTAAGTAATGATAGAGAATATAAAATTCATGATTTCCTCAATTGTAATTCATCAGGGGAGTCCCTGTGGATTTTCACATTGGATACCACAGGGGTTAAATTCAAGACAGGATCTGATACTGCAGTATTAAGAAATATTATTCTGCATTTATTTCCATGCATGTACACTGGGTACGGAAAGTATTCAGACCCCTTTACATTTTTCACTCTTTGTTTCATTGCAGCCATTTGGTAAATTCTAAAAAGTTCATTTTTTTCTCATTAAAGTCCACTCTGCACCCCATCTTGTCTGAAAGAAAACAGAAATGAAGAAATTTTTGCAAAATTTAATAAAAAAGAAAAACTGAAATATCACACGGGCATAAGTATTCAGACCCTTTGCTCAGTATTGAGTAGAAGCACCCTTTTGGGCTAGTACAGCCATGAGTCTTCTTGGAAATGATGCAACAAGTTTTTCACACCAGCATTTTGGGATCCTCTGCCATTCTTCCTTGCAGATCCTCTCCAGTTCCGTCAGGATGAATGGGAAACGTTGGTGGACAGCCATTTTCAGGTCTCTCCAAAGATGCTCAATTGGGTTTAGGTCAGGGCTCTGGCTGGGCCAGTCAAGAATGGTCACATAGTTGTTCTGAAGCCACTCCTTTGTTATTTTAGCTGTGTGCTTAGGGTCATTGTCTTGTTGGAAGGTGAACCTTTGGCCAAGTCTGAGGTGCAGAGCACTCTGGAAGAGGTTTTCATCCAGGATATCTCTGTACTTGGCCGCATTCATGTTTCCTTCAATTGCAACCAGTCGTCCTGTCCCTGCAGCTGAAAAACACACCCATAGCATGATACTGCTGTTATGATCTGCTACAAGAACTAAGGAAAGAGAGGAAATCTGTCCATACAATAGGACTAAGCTGATTCCTTACGATGCAGCGGGCAACCTGTTCCTTGCAAACAGACCCGCCTATGTCCGCGGCTAATCTGAACACAGACCTATAGATTAAAGGGAGGGGTCCCTAAAAGAACTAAGGACTGGGACAAAACTGGACACCTCCTGGCAGAAGTAGTAGCAGAAGAAGACAAACAGACAAAAGTACTTAGTGGTCCAAGGACCAAACAAACTAGAGAGATACAGTAGGTACAAAGCACCTGGCTAGATTAAGAGTCAAAGTAACACTGAAGTCCAGCAAAGCCTGAAGGGCGGAGCTGGAATAAATAGGCAGAAGGTCACATGACCACAAAATAGAAAAAACTAACAGGAGGGTTCTAACAACTGCCACCACCATGTTTCACTGTTGGGATTGTATTAGGCAGGTGATGAGCAGTGCCTGGTTTTCTCCACACATACCACTTAGAATTATCACCAAAAAGTTCTATCTTCGTCTCATCAGACCAGAGAATCTTATTTCTCATAGTCTGGGAGTCCTTCATGTGTTTTTGAGCAAACTCTATGCGGGCTTTCATATGAGGAGAGGCTTCCATCTGGCCACTCTGCCATAAAGGCCCAACTGGGGAAGGGCTGCAGTGATAGTTGACTATGTGGAACTTTCTCCCATCTCCCTACTGCATCTCTGGAGCTCAGCCACAGTGATCTTGGGGTTCTTCTTTACCTCTCTCACCAAGGCTCTTCTCCCACGATTGCTCAGTTTGGCTGGACGGCCAGGTCTAGGAAGACTTCTGGTGGTCCCAAACTTCTTCCATTTAAGGATTATGGAGGCCACTGTGCTCTTATGAACCTTGGGTAATGCAGAAATTCTTTTATAACCTTGGCTAGATCTGTGCCTTGCCACAATTCGGTCTCTGAGCTCCTTGGGCAGTTCGTTTGAGCTCATGATTCTCATTTGGTCTGACATGTAGTGTGAGCTGTGGGGTCTTATATAGACAGGTGTGTGCCTTTCCAAATCAAGTCCTATCAGTTTAATTAAACACATTTGGACTCCATTGAAGGAGTAGAACCATCTCAAGGAGGATCACAAGGAAATGGACAGCATGTGACTTAAATATGAGTGTCTGAGCAAAGGATCTGAATACTTATGACCATGTGATATTTCAGTTTTTCTTTTTTAATAAATTTGCAAAAAAATTCTATATTGCTGTTTTTTTCAGTCAAGATGGGGTGCTGAGTGTACTTTAATGAGAAAAAAATGAACTTTTTAGAATTTATCAAATGGCTGCAATGAAACAAAGAGTGAAAAATTTAAAGGAGTCTGAATACTTTCCGTACTCACTGTATGTATCTATATAAACTGCTCCAAAAATAAAGGGAACACTTAAAACAACAGAATATAACTCCAAGTAAATCAAACTTCTGTGAAATCAAACTGTCCACTTAGGAAGCAACACTGATTGACAATCAATTTCACATGCTGATGTGCAAATGGAATAGAGGATAGATGGAAATTATTGGCAATTATCAAGACACCCTCAATAAAGGAGTGGTTCTGCAGGTGGGGACCACAGACCACATCTCAGTACCAATGCTTTCTGGCTGATGTTTTGGTCACTTTTGAATGTTGGTTGTGCTTTCACACTCGTGGTAGCATGAGACAGACTCTACAACCCACAGAAGTTGCTCAGATAGTGCAGCTCATCCAGGATGGCACATCAATGCGAGCTGTGGCAAGAAGGTTGGCTGTGTCCAGAGGCTGGAGGCGCTACCAGGAGACAGGCCAGTACACCAGGAGATGTGGAGGGGGCTGTAGGAGGGCAACAACCCAGCAGCAGGACCGCTACCTCCGCCTTTGTGAAAGGACGAACAGGAGGAGCACTGCCAGAGCCCTGCAAAATGACCTCCAGCAGGCCACAAATGTGCATGTGTCTGCACAAACGGTTAGATACTAACTCCATGAGGGTGGTATGAGGGCCCGACGTCCACAGATAGGGGTTGTGCTCACAGCCCAACACCATGCAGGACGCTTGGCATTTGCCACAGAACACCAGGATTGGCAAAGTTGCCACTCGCGCCCTGTGCTCTTCGTAGATGAAAGCAGGTTCACACTGAGCACATGTGACAGACGTGACAGAGTCTGGAGACGCCGTGGAGAGTGACATCCTTCAGCATGACCGGTTTGGCAGTGGGTGAGTAATGGTGTGGGGTGGCATTTCTTTGGAGAGCCGCACAGCCCTCCATGTGCTCGCCAGAGGTAGCCTGACTTCCATTAGGTACCGAGATGAGATCCTCAGACCCCTTGTGAGACCATATGCTGGTGCGGTTGGCCCTGGGTTCATCATAATGCTGGACAATAGCAGACCTCATGTGGCTGGAGTGTGTCAGCAGTTCCTGCAAGATGGAGGCATTGAAGCTATGGACTGGCCCGCCCGTTCCCCAGACCTGAATCCGATTGAGCACATCTGGGACATCATGTCTCGCTCCATCCGCCAACGTCACGTTGCACCACAGACTGTCCAGGAGTTGGCGGATGCTTTAGTTCAGGTCTGGGAGTAGATCCCACAGGAGACCATCCGCAACCTCATCAGGAGCATGCCCAGGCGTTGTAGGGAGGTCATACAGGCACGTGGATATATATATATATATATATATATATATATATATATATATATATATGCCTTTTTGTCATTCTAGTAGTAGGGCCATAATTAAGACATGATTTGTTGAAACGTGTAGGTCTGTAAGCTATGATAGTTGCACATTTGCTGTATTCTTTGTGGAGCAGTGTTTTATATGGCTAATAAAAGCTAAGTTTTAATATTTTTTCTACTAAACAAACCTTTACGCTGGATCATTTGCACTTTTCCCTTGTCTGACTGCACTTACGTTTTGCCCTGGTACCACTTATCTGCATCTCCAGAAGTTTCCCATTTCTCTATTATACTCTTCAAATTACATTTTGAGACTTTCTCCTCCTGCTGTTGCACATATTTTTTTCCCTTCATCTGCACAGGTATCATTAATCTATCAACTATAATGGCCGTACCAGGTCCTGCAGGTCCTGTATCCCGTACACATGACGTGGGCAGTGCACGGCATGCCGCTAGTTTTTATTCTGAGTGCTCTTATATACGGTGGTAGTTTTACACAATGTTGAGCCTGTGATTTGCAGAGTGAAATGTCTGACTGCTAGAACAGAAGTATACGGCAGATTCTACAGCATGGATACATAAAGGACGTCCTGGGGGAATATACCTCCCTCCAACACTCGTCCAGTCCCTGCCTCACACTAGAGACATTTATAATAACTCCAGGACTATGGAGCTGGTCATTTTCTCATAATCTGTGGCCATTATTAGTGATCTCGCATTGTACGGTAATATCACCCTGGAGGTTGTGATGTATTTAGTGTAATAGCGCCATCTAGAATATACAGTATATATCAGGCGATACCATGCTTACTATAGTTAGTCGTCTTCTGTGCCCTCTATAGCTATCTATTATACTTTATATTTCTTTATAATAATTTATAATAAATTACTCGATAGTTTTACAGCTTTATGATGTTTATTAATCTGCTGAAATGATAAAAGAAAGTCGAACCTTACAGTGGACACAGGTGGAAGTGTCCTCCATGATGGTGTAGGCTGAGGTGGAGCAAGTATTTAGTCAGTGGGGGATCAAGATGACGAGTATTCCCCAGGGTTCCCTGTTATCAGGGAGGGACCCGGTGTATGCAATCAAAAGATCTTATCCTCTGACCGGCTTTGTGCCATCAACAGGTAATGATCCTCTGTCCGGCTGTGTGCCATCAACAGGTAATGACCATCCGGCAGTCCGACATCAACTGGTCATCACCCTCCAGCTGTGTGCCATCAACAGGTAATGACCATCCGGCAGTGCGCCATCAACAGGTAATGACCCTCTGGCTATGGCCATCAATAGGTCATCACCCTCCGGCTGTGTTCCATCAACAGGTAATGACCATCCGGCAGTGTGCCATGAACAGGTAATGACCATCCGGCTGTGTGCCATCAACAGGAAATGACCATCCGGCAGTGCACCATCAACAGGTAATGACCCTCTGGCTATGGCCATCAATTGGTCATCACCCTCCGGCAGTGTGCCATCAATAGGTAATGACCATCCGGCAGTGCGCCATGAACAGGTAATGACCATCCGTCTGTGTGCCATCAACAGGTAATTATCCTCTGTCCGGCTGTGTGCCATCAACAGGTAATGACCCTCTGGCTATGGCCATCAATAGGTCATCATCCTCCAGCTGTGTGCCATCAACAAGTAATGACCCTCTGGCTATGGTCATCAATAGGTCATCACCCTCCGGCTGTGTGCCATCAACAGGTAATGACCCTCTGGCTATGGCCATCAATAGATCATCACCCTCCGGCTGTGTGCCATCAAATGTTTTTATCTTCTGTCCAGTTTTGTGCCATCAAGAGGTAATGACCCTCCAGCTGTGGGCCATCAACAGGTCATCACCCTTCGGCATTTAGGCTTCTTGTCTTCTGTAAGATGCGATTCTTGAGTCTCCTGATGCTAAAAAATATTTAAAAAATCACCGATTAAACTAATAATCTATCTTGTACATAAGCATCACAATTTATAATCTATCTAGTGCATAAGTATGACAATTTAGCTCACAGAACATACACTATGGTAAAACATTAGACCCTACAAGCAGAAATTTGCTAAACTAACATAAATATAACTGACAAATCAGTAGAAAAATCGCTACCAATGGCACAGCTCTCTTCACATCAACCTGTAACCATAGTAGATAAGAAATAGAGGACAATGCTCATAGTCAGTTATCAACAATTCGGCATGGGGCATCCCACCAGAGACATTATAATATCTAGTAGATTATAGATGGCAATAGAATTTACCAACAAGCACATAGTACGCCAAACTCAAGTACATAGTATGCCAAACCTCGACACGTTTTCCTAAAATAGGTTCATCAGAAGCACATACTAGACAGTGATACTTAGCAAAGCGTTCATAGATATATGCGCCATATGATAAGGTGCTAAAGTGCAAGTGTGTGACAAAATATCCATGCGATTTCAGGTGCAATGCTGCATTGTATGTAGTAAGATGGTGCCCATCAGACAGCATGTATAGGACTAACCTGTGATGAAAACACGAGCAATGGGAAAGTTCAAGCAGTTGCCTTCTCAATCTTCCTCGCCTCTAAGACATCTAAGGAAACATCTTCTCCTCTTGATTTTGGGTTGAGGTGTTGTAGGCATTTCAGGCTCTGGCATTCTAGGTTCTGACATACTAGGTTCTGACATGGTAGGTTCTGGTGTTCTAGGTTCTGGTGCTCTTGGCTCTGGAATTCTGGGTTGTTGGCTTCTCTGAAAAATCAGTAACCTCTCTTTAAGCTCCGTTGAACTTCGAGCTCTTCTTCCTATATTGTTGTGAGGGATCATTCTGACCCAGACAATATCACTGAACGCCACTTTATAGTTGCAACTAGGAACCTTTTTCGCATCCTGCGGTGCAGGAGCCATGGATGGAGTAGAACATTTGCCATTGGGCAGGACAGGTGTTCTCCTGGAGTCTTGCTTCTGAATCTGAGGGATGCAAATCGGCTCCTTACAAGCACTTTGTTCCTTCAGAATGGTTTTGTTCTCAGGAGTTTTCTGATTGTTTCACCAGGTTCAGACATTGCCCACTTGCTCAGGACAAGACTTAAGGCCAAATACTCTAGTATTGTCAGTAGTGTCATCACCGCAACAAAAACTGCGTCACGGAAGAGCCAAAGAGGAAGATTGATGGAAGCTTGATAGGTGCTTCTTCTGAGATCCACGGGTAGTGGGTCATCCTATAATAAAGAAAAAAAACATAATAAAGTCCTGTATATTTATACCCAATCCAGTCAAACAGAGAGCCCTTGTTATTATACAGTGATGGATACATTATCAAGCAACTTTCAGAAATATCCCATTGAGAAGATCAGGAAGAAGTTTGGGATTCACCTCCAGGGTCCATGGAATATTATTTACAGTTGGACTTTCATATGACGGACGGTCACGTGTCCAGTATGAGAAGTCCTGCAAGAGGCGATATTCTCATTAGCTGATCCTTGTGACCTCCATATTGATGAGAACATACTCGCCCTCAGTGTACTGTAATGTGGGGGGTAGAGCAACGTAAAGCACAGAAATGATAGGATGATACTCATCATCTCCAGAGGTCTCTCAGCACCAAGGTATGGTCAATGAGATACAAGCTGCAGATGGGCCGAGGCTTCTAATATACCCAGGGGTGACATCACAAAGCCCTCTGTGACATCATTGCACAGTTCTATCCATCATGTCACTGATACTTTGGACCTAACTAAATGTCTAAAAGAGAACCCTTCCACATGATTTCCAATCACGGAGCAGCTTCAGTTTTTCAAGAAAAGTTTAAAAAATATAATCTGTGCTGTGATTGGTCACAATGGCACATGAAGCAGAACGTCTTTAGATCTTTTAAAGGGAAAGTGTCAGCAATTTTTTTACAATTGTAAAATTGTAAAGTATTTATATTTATATATAAATACACATATATATTTAAAAAGGTTTTAATGGTATAAAATCTGAAAAAAATATTTTAACTCTTTTGATGTTTTCATCTTGTAAACACTAGGGGGAGCAGCTGCTGATATTTCCATGAAAACAGAATACAGCTAGCTCGCATTACGACTGCAGTAAAAGTGGGCGGGATCTGCTCACATGGGTGTGATGTCACTCCTCCCCTTCTGGGCGTTTGCAAAAAGGTAAATGAGACTGTAGTTTAGGATCACAGTGCGGAGCGATCACTGGTGACTGCAAAGTGATATATAAGGGACAACACCAAAGTCATTAATCACTACAAGGACAAGGCAGGAATGTGGGAGTCAGAGGGGTCACCCCACACTTATATCCCCTCTGACTGTCACTTCCTAAGCTCCTTTCCCTGCCATAACCTCTTATTCCCGCAGGTAAATTCTTACAGGACCCCCCTCCCCATCCCCTTCCCCTGCCGCAGCTGATTCTAAACGTCCTCCATATGTAATAATAGACAGGTACTCACCGGCAGCCTATGGTAATTCACAGGGTAGAACAGGGTACAGCACAGAAACAATATGGCGATCCTCATTGTCTCCAGGGGGTATCTCAGCACCAAGATATGGCCAATGAGATATGAGCTCCAGGTGGATGGAGCCCCCTTATATACCCCAAGGGTGACATCACAACGCCCTCTGTGACATCATCACCCACAACATTCCGTCACATGACATCACCCAGCACCAGCATCATGTGACCCAGCATAAATAGAAAGTCCTTGTAGGCTATAGCAACTATTCAAAACTAAGTTTAAACTTTTCCAACAGCTAAAGGCGGCTCTGTGATGGCAGTTTCTTCTTGTGGACGGTTGTGATAAATCTGCAGAACATCTACATAACGCGACATGTAGAAAATCCTGTCTTTTCCCCTCTGTTCTTCCTCTGGTGCTACAGAGACGGATAGAAGGAGCTTTTCCAGACCTTACAGTGCACAATATGGGACCTAATCACTGATATCCCAGATCTCCTCAGTACAAGCATACCGCCAACCTATGAGGACTAGAAAGAGGGCGAAACCATGCGGCACGCGTAGTCTGGCCACGCCCCTATCAACACCCCAAGCCACGCCCTTTTTATGCCTTGGCAGGAGGAGATGTCTGTACAAAGCGCAAGTTATCAAAAGGCTGAAGGAACACTTTATCAACATGAATGAAGGTTTTGAAGGGCATCCACTGTCCCGGCACTACCGGAAGTTCCACAACCAATCTTATAAGGACACTAAGTTTTGTGGGATCCGATTAGTCCCCAGAAAATGGAGGGGAGGTGATTACCTGAGATTAATGTCGCGGATGGAATCCAAATGGTTCTTCACATTAAATAGCTTGGCTCTGAAGGGCCTTAATCACGAGAGTCAGCTGTATGCCTTCAACTCGCAGCGGTATATACTGTATGTATTTTTTATCCCAGTACCAATTGAACATTTACATTGCACTTTTATGAACCTCCTTATATTTTATCAATATAATATGTCTTTTGGATATATTCCTTTGAATCCACCTATTTTATATATGTATTTGTTTCTATACATTGATACCCCTATTGGAGATACTATATAATGTTTTTATTTTTCTCCTTCATTTTTTCCTTTTTATCTCTGGATGGTACTAAGTGCCGAATTTATACTATCCTGGTAATATACACTGATTAACAGACTGTTTTTTATAGCCATCAGAAATATAAGTATATAATTTTTATTCATTTTTAACTAATTGTGAAAGTTTGAACAAAGTCTTTTTTATTATTATTTTTTTCACACACAGTCTATTCTTATTGGAATTCTATCTTAGTTCTATTGCACCTCCATATGTCCTTTTGCACCGTCTTGTTAGTATTGGATCTTCCTCCATTTCTTTGGTTGTATTATCTTTGTGGGGGGCGTTTGGACTTTATTAGGTTACCAGTTTGACTACCAGCGAGAAGCTGACGAAGAGGAACTGTGAGTCCTCGAAACGCGTAGTTTTTTTTGGCCTATACAGGACATCGAAGGAGAAGGAGAGAGTCAATGCACAGGGATAAGCCCTCCTGATATCCAGAAGATATATATAACCATATCATATTATTGATACAAAATATAAATGCACAGAGTCAATAAAATCATTTAAAAACACCAAACCCCATCCTTACTTTGCAGGATACCTATTCGAAAGGTGTATCTAGGTTTTCTGGCACCCGGTGCAGCAGGGGCTGGCTGGCACATTTTAGCCTGGGGGGCAAGCACACAGCAGTGGCCCATGAGTAGCGGCCCATCCTTAACATGTTTATTACCAGATGCATCATAAGCCTATATTCACACGACCGTATTGTCTAAGTGCTGCCCGTGAAAAAACCTGACAGCACTTGGACCAGTTCAGATGAGTGTTTGTAGTGGTCAGACATAGTACATATTATTCTTATGTATTACTTAATGTTGAGCGATACCTTCCGATATCGGGAAATATCGGATCGGATTGGATCGGACCGATACCCAAAAAGTATCGGATATCGCCAATTCCGATACCGGAAACCAATGCAAGTCAATGGGACGCTAATATCGGAATGCCATCCCAGCGTGAGAGAATTCTCCTGATTGTTTAAAAGCCGGCGGGCGGTAAAAAGCCGCCGGCTTTTAAACAATCACACAGCCCCATACTGCTTCCCCGCAGCCTCCCACCCCAATCCTGCGCTCCCCCCGCCACCTCACATCCCGATCGTAAGTTAGGACCGGGCGGGGAGCGCAGCACCAAGGAGCAGGGAGCGAAGGACCCAGGCGGGGAAGCCGGCAGGGAAAAGACTTCACCGCCGGCTTTCCCGTTTTGTGCTGCGCTCTCCCGCCGGTTATTTCAAATGAACAGCTGAGGTATCAGGTGATGCTGATCAGCTGTTCATTTGAAGTAGCTGCGGTGCCCTCAGAGGGTTCATGTGAGTTCATGCTTCACTGCATGAACTCACATGAACTTTCCCACGGCCGCACAGGTCAGCCTCACCTCCCAGACCATCAGACCCATCATGATTGGAGTGTGCGCGGGTGTCTGTGCGATGTGTGCGGGTGTGTGCGCGATGTCTGCGGGTGTCTGCGTGCAGGCAGACATAGGCCGATGTGACACTACTACTCACATCGGCCTATGTCTGTCCCCCGTCCACTCGTGCCAGCAGGATCAGCTCGATGGGAGCAGTAGTTCCCATCAGCCTGATCCTGCTATTTAAACTGCCCCATATGTTATTTTTGCCCCTATACATCTTTTATGTTTTTAGGCACCCCATATATTTTTTTTGTTTTTGGTCCCCAATAAATTTTAAATACATTTTTCATTGGTGGCCAGTGGTTACCTAAAATAAATTAGTTCATACATTACCTGATCGCCACCTAAAATAAAGTAAAAAATAAAAAACTACACCTATACTCACCTAGACACCGGTTTATGCAATGATGGGGCTGCTTTACGGCCCCGTCATTCTAGCGGCGGCAGTGGTTTAGAGCGGTCACATTTTATGTGGCTGCTCTAAACTGGAGATCTTCGTGGGACACTCGTGGACTACTACGGAGGGGTAAGGATAAGGTTGTGGTTTATTATTTTATATTTTATTACAAGAGATCGATGGCTTCGGGGAATTAGGTGTCTAGGTGAGTATAGGTGTAGTTTTTTATTTTTTACTTTATTTTAGGTGGCGATCGGCGGGGACAGGTAATGTATGAACTAATTTATTTTAGGTAACCACTGGCCACCAATGAAAAATGTATTTAAAATTTATTGGGGACCAAAAACAAAAAAAATATATGGGGGGCCTAAAAACATAAAAGATGTATAGGGGCAAAAATAACATATGGGGCAGCTAAAATAGCTACTGCTCCCATCGAGCTGATCCTGCTGGCACAAGTGGACGGGGGACAGACATAGGCCGATGGGAGTAGTAGTGTCACATTAGCCTATGTCTGCCTGCACGCAGACACCCGCAGACATCGCGCACACACCCGCACACATCGCACAGACACCTGCGCACACACCAATCATGATGGGTCTGATGGTCTGGGAGGTGAGGCTGACCTGTGCGGCCGTGGGAAAGTTCATGTGAGTTCATGCAGTGAAGCATGAACTCACATGAACCCTCTGAGGGCACCGCGGCTACTTCAAATGAACAGCTGATCAGCATCACCTGATACCTCAGCTGTTCATTTGAAATAACCGGCGGGAGAGCGCAGCACAGAACGGGAAAGCCGGCGGTGTAGTCTTTTCACTGCCGGCTTCCCGCCCGGGTCCTTCGCTCCCTGCTCCTTGGTGCTGCGCTCCCCGCCCGGTCCTAACTTACGATCGGGATGGGAGGTGGCGGGGGGAGCGCAGGATCGGGGTGGGAGGCTGCGGGGAAGCAGTATGGGGCTGTGTGATTGTTTAAAAGCCGGCGGCTTTTTACCGCCCGCCGGCTTTTAAACAATCAGTTGAATTCTCTCACGCTGGGATGGCTTTCCGATATTAGTGTCCCATTGACTTGCATTGGTTTCCGGTATCGGAATCGGCGATATCCGATACTTTTGGGTATCGGTCCTATCCAATCTGATACGATATTTCCCGATATCGGAAGGTATCGCTCAACACTACTCCTGACCCCACACATAAACTTCAGCTCATCCAGCACCATGACAACCAGCACAGCAGAGTCCTGCATCCACTGAGGCCCCTGATCATGTGACCCCTGACTCTTCCCCTCCTGTGACCTCATCACAGCTCCTGTGCGCACAGAGCAGCCATATATGTGGTGGCGGCTCTGCAGGTGGAGGTATGTGGGGATCCCCCATTACTGGGCGCAGGGGGCATTAACCCCTTGAGCACAGAGACTCTTTTGGGGTCTTGTGTTGCCCCTTTATAAGAATCATAAGGTTTTTGTTCTGTTTCCTGTAATAGATACATACGACCCAACTATGGAGACAGGAAGGGAGGAAACGTATTGTTCTCATAGTAAAGGGCCCCTTTACTGGCCCCACAGTGTAATGCCCCCATTATGCCCCTTATACAGAATGTATGATGCCCCCACACAGTGTAATGCCCCCATTATGCCCCTTATGTAGGATGCATGATGCCCCCCACAGTGTAATGCCCCCATTATACCCCTTATGCAGTATGTATGATGCCCCCACACAGTGTAATGCCCCCATTATGCCCCTTATGTAGGATGCATGATGCCCCCCACAGTGTAATGCCCCCATTATACCCCTTATGCAGTATGTATGATGCCCCCACACAGTGTAATGCCCCCATTATGCCCCTTATGCAGGATGCATGATGCCCCCACACAGTGTAATGCCCCCATTATGCCCCTTATGCAGGATGTATGATGCCCCCACACAGTGTAATGCCCCCATTATGCCCCTTATGCAGTATGTATGATGCCCCCCACACAGTGTAATGCCCCCATTATGCCCCTTATGCAGGATGTATGATGCCCCCACACAGTGTTATGCCCCTTATGCAGGATGTATGATGCCCCCCACACAGTGTAATGCCCCCATTATGCCCCTTATGCAGGATGTATGATGCCCCCACACAGTGTAATGCCCCCATTATGCCCCTTATGCAGTATACATGATGCCCCCACACAGTGTAATGCCCCCATTATGCTCCTTATGCAGTATGTATGATGCCCCCACACAGTGTAATGCCCCCATTATGCCCCTTATGCAGTATGTATGATGCCCCCACACAGTGTAATGCCCCATTATGCCCCTATACAGTATATATGATGCCCCACACAGTGTAATGCCCCCATTATGCCCCTTATACAGTATGTATGATGCACCACACAGTGTATGCCACCATTATGCCCCTCATGCAGTATGTATGATGCTCCCACACAGTGTAATGCCCCCATTATGCCCCTTATACAAGATGTATGATGCTACCACACAATGTAATGCCCCCATTATGCCCCTTATGCAGGATGTATGATGCCCCCATTATGCCCCTTATGCAGTATGTATGATGCCCCTCACACAGTGTAATGCCCCCATTATGCCCCTTATGCAGTATGTATGATGCCCCCACACAGTGTATTGCCCCCATTATGCCCCTTATGCAGTATGTATGATGCCCCAAAAAGTTTAATGCCCCCATTATGCCCCTTATGTAGTATGTATTATGCCCCCACACTGTGTAATGCCCCCATTATGCCCCTTATGCAGTATGCAGGACATTGCCAGACCTCATGTGGCTGGAGTGTGTCAGCAGTCTCTGCAAGGTGAAGGCATTGAAGTTATGGACTGGCCCGCCTGTTCCCCAGACCTGAATCCGATTGAGCACATCTGGGACATCATGTCTCGCTCCATCTGTGTCACCCTGGCCTGGATGCCACAAAATGTATTAAAGCTGTGTCTGAGAGCAAGGGGGAGGTTCTCTAGTCAGGGGAACATTAGCATGCAATGCCTCCTGTCTCAGGCCAGTAGGGGGAGCAGGCTGCCCCTATAAAAACTGGTGCTGGGGGCAGGGTTAGAGAGAACTGGATGGCCTGTCTCAGCATTGAGACTTGTCCCAGAGCAGAACAGGGACAGACAGTTGCACTGCACCTAAGAGGAAGTGTGGCAGGAGGAGAGCCACAAGCCAGAGACAAGAGGCGAAGAGAGCCTGTCTTGGCAGAAAGAGGACTTAATTTACCAGACTTTGGTGTCTGAGGCTGAGAGGATTCCACATCCCCCAGCAGAGAACCAGTCCGCAGGGGACTGTATATTCCTTGGCCTAAGAAGCCTGGAGGCCCTGCCACAACAGAAGGGACCAGTAAAGCCGTACAAGGCTGGGAGCAGAAAGGAACCCACGTCGCAGGCCATACAGGCGAGAATACACAGAAAGCTTGGAAACGTGGGCTGTTACCCTATCAGGAGGAGATAGCCAGAAGGAGCGCAGAAAGCACGGTAGGCCTACACCCTTACCCTGACCAGGGCCAATTTCCCCGTTGCTCTCAGACATCCAGGTCCCCCTCCTAGCCGGGACTGTTTATGGGTCAATTTACCTGTTCTAGTAAAGACCCTGGACTGCAACCTGTTGTCTGTGTGCTCCTTGCTTCTCCAGCACTATCAGCACTGGGACTCTCACCACCATCACTCCCACCATCCACTATACTGCCCTGGGGCCGCACTCTTCCCGTGGGGAGTCACACTACCCTAGCTGCACACCTCATCAGCCCCAGCGGTCGGCATGCAGCGGCGATTCCTAATAACCGCAATCCACGGGTGGCGTAGTCGGACATAATCAATAGCACATAACGGACTACCACTGGCCTGACCACCCTGAGCCACGGAACCGGGTTGCCACTACTACTCCCATCGTTCCCAGAGTGCCCGGATCCGAGTGCCCCACGGCCCAAGGTGCGAGTCAGCTTTGGCGTAGTCGGCAGGATTTCATGCCCGAAACCACCGGGTACTGCGTGCCTGAAAAAGACTTTTGTAACTTACCTGTGGCGAAGTTTCCCGCCGTCCGGAGTCGTTTCCCGCCATCCGGAGCCGATTCCCGCCATCAGACGCCATCTTGGACTGTTTCCCGCCGTCTTCTGCCGTCTTCCCGCCATCCGCAGCTGTTTGTCGCCATCGGACGCCATCTTCAGGACGCCGCGCGGGAAGAAGAGGGGCGTGGACTTCAAAACCGCGCGAGATCCGAAGCTCCGCCCCACGCACCGACGCTGCGCAAGGTCCTGGAAGGGAGAGAGAGCGACGCTGACGTCATCAGGACGCGACGCAAGGTCCTCGTCCAGAGCAGCAGCAGCGGAGTCGCGGCCTACAGAAGAGGATCGTCGGAAGGTAGGCCACGCTTAACTAGGGGGGAGGAAGATGTCGGACACAGAGGCGCCCACTACCACCAACGCAGCTGCAGCAGCGGTGATGCCCTTTTCCCTGCCCTACATCCCTGGAGCGGCCTGGCTGCCCAAATACTCAGGGGAGCCCCATGCCCTAACTGACTTCAAGGAAAGGCTATACAGTTTGTTCCACGTTTACCCCCTGACAGAGGAACAGAAGGTCAGCATATTGACAGGGCAGTTAACTGGCGCAGCCCAAAGGGAGGTAAAATCATGGCCCACTGAGGATAAAAGGACTGTGAAGGGTATTCTGGCCCGGCTGCGGGGTACCTTTGACACACGTACCTCCGCTGAGATTAAAATGAGGTTCTATGGATGTAAGCAGCGGGCACAGGACAGCATCAGAGACTATGCCCTAAATCTGCAGGAAGCCTTGAGGGCTATTCAACAAACTGACCCTGGCAGTGTGCAGGAAACGGATAAGCTGCTAACAGAACAATTCATAGAAGGTCTGCTGTCTAGCGCCCACAGGGCCCAACTGCGTCTCATGTTCTTTCAGAACCCCGACCTAACCTTTGCCCAATTTAAGGACAGGGCCATAAGGGTGCTCCGTGAATCTGCAACCAGTGGCGCTATAAACCCCCGGCGCCCTGCTCTCACCAACCACCAGGAGGCGGCGCCCTCCTCTATGGATCCTGTGGGGGCTGATGCACAGGCCCTGAACCAAGCCCCGTCGAAAGACCTGCACCACCAAGTCCAGGAGCTGACCAGGAGCGTCGCGGCGTTGACCAGGACCGTCCAGGCGTTGCAAGTGGACCCGTCAAGACCCATCGAGCTGGCTTCAAGTCCGGAGGATGTCCCGTGGCGTCGACAGAGGAGGATCCCGTCGTTCCGAGGGAGGCCCACAGACCACTACGCAGAGGATGGACAGCCCATTTGCTGTCGATGCAACCAGCCCGGACACATTTCCAGGTACTGTAATTTAAAAGGGTCCAACCTGGGGCAAAGGGCCAACCCCCAGGCATAAGATCACCAGGCCCTTACAATTGGCGTAATAAGTACGTTGGGGGGCGCCCGGTTTTACCCGTGGTGCTGGACGATATCCCCATGAGCGCCTTGCTGGATAATAGGTCACAAGTAACCACTATCCCTTATGTACTTTTTAAGCAGTATTGGACTGATGCTGATATCACACGGTATCCAGACAATAACTTGAGCATCATCGCCAGTAATGGCTTACCCGTGCCGCAGATGGGGTTCAAGGAGATGACCATTAAAATTGGTAAAGTTGAACTGCCGGCACAGGGGGTGATTATTGTGGACATTGACCGTCGTGAAAGTCACCCTAAAATAACTGTGGGTACGAACGTAATTGAAAATTGTCTTTCAGAGGTAATTGTAATTCTACAACAGGTGGCGGTGAATGCTAGTTCCAGCCAACAGAGAGTCCTCAACAAGGAGATAAAAGCCCTGATGAGACGGCAGCAGGTAGAACTGTCTGGTGGTGAGATCGGTAGCGTAAGACTGAGTGACCCATTCCCCATTTCCATGCCTCCCAAAAGTGAAATGATGATCTGGTGTCGGACTGCAATCGGGTTGAGAGGTAGAGACTACCAAGCCATGGTAGAACCCATGTACTCAGACAGCAGGCCCACCATTTTGACAGCCCGGGGGGTGGTTGATGTCCATCATGGGAGGGTGCCCGTCCGCATCCTCAACATTGGGGAGAGGGAAGTACACTTACCCAGGTACGCTACACTCGCCAAACTGTTTGTTGTCGAACACAAAGCTATCAGGGCCGTGGAACCCTTGCCTCCATCTCCTCAGGCGGAGGGTAATGGCTCCCAGAAACAAAAGGAGGACTGGTGCCAGAAACTCCATGTGGGTGCTGACTCCACTCCCCTGCACCAAAAACAAGGAGTCTACCGGGTGGTACAGGAGTACGAGAGAGTCTTTAGTAAGCACCCGCTAGACTTCGGCAGAGTAAAAGGGATAGAACACCACATCCCCACAGGGAGCCACCCACCAATAAAAGAGAGGCACAGACCTGTACCCCCTGCACATTATCAGAACGCAAAGGGCATGCTAAGAGAGATGAAAGAAGCTGGGGTTATTAGAGACAGCTGTAGCCCCTGGGCAGCCCCCTTGGTTCTGGTCAAAAAGAAAGACGGCACCATGAGAATGTGCGTGGACTATAGACAAATCAACCGTATCACCCACAAAGACGCATATCCGCTGCCTAGAATAGAGGAGTCTTTAGCCGCACTAAAATCTGCTAACTTCTTTTCTACTTTGGACCTTACTAGCGGGTACTGGCAGGTTCCTGTGGCAGAGGCTGACAAGGAGAAGACTGCCTTCACCACCCCGATGGGACTGAGTGAGTTCAACTGTATGCCCTTCGGGCTCTGCAACGCACCAGGGACCTTCCAGAGGCTGATGGAATGATGTCTAGGGCACCGAAACTTCGAGACGGTCCTCCTTTTCCTGGACGACGTGATCGTCTATTCGAAGACCTACGAGGACCACCTAAAGCACCTGGCCGAGGTGTTCGAAGCCCTGGCAGGCTATGGCCTGAAGGTGAAACCATCGAAGTGTCACCTGCTGAAACCAAAGGACCAGTACCTAGGGCACGTGGTAAGCGCGGAAGGAGTGGCCCCCGACCCTGACAAGGTCACGGCAATCAAGAGCTGGCCAAGCCCCTCGAACATCAAAGAGGTGAGACAGTTTCTCGGGTTGGTAGGCTACTACCGAAGGTTCATCCCCGGGTTCACTAAGATGGCAGCTCCTATGCAGGACCTCCTAATCGGACAGTCTAAGTCCAGGAGCCAAAAGCCGCCCTTCAAGTGGGATAAACCGGAAGAGGAGTCCTTCCGCCAGCTAAAGATGGCCCTCACAGGGGACGAGATCCTGGCCTACCCTGATTATGGCCAGCCTTTCATTCTCCACACAGATGCCAGTAATGTGGGACTGGGAGCCGTACTGTTCCAAAACCAACAGGGCAGAGAAAGGGTGATCGCGTACGCCAGCCGGAAGCTGAGACCCACCAAGAGGAATCCGGAGAATTACAGCTCCTTCAAGCTAGAATTCTTGGCGGTGGTGTGGGCCGTGACGGAACGCTTCAAGCATTACCTGGCCTCCGCAAAGTTCACCGTGTACACGGACAACAACCCGTTGACACACCTGGACAATGCAAGACTGGGTGCCCTAGAACAGCGGTGGATGGCCCGTCTCTCCAACTATGACTGATCAAGTACCGGGCCGGCAAAACCAATGCCAACGCTGACGCCCTATCGAGGATGCCTCACTTATCTGAAGGTGACGAAGACCCAGAAGAGCTGGAGGAGGTAGAACTCCCCGCGTTTCACCGGTATGGAGCTGCTCAATACTCCCACCGCGTGAAGGAGGAGGATCTAACAACCGTGATGATAAATCCCCTACCTCAACACAGCTGGGCCGAGACCCAAGATAGTGACCCTGCCATCCGCCTGGTGAAAGATCTGCTGACCCAGGAAGATGCCCGCATAGATCCGGATGCTCCAGAGGAAGCCAAGCAGCTATGGAAAGAGAAGAGCAAGCTGTTCCTCTACGAAGGCAAGTTGTGCAGAAGGATTGTCAACCACCGGACGCACGAGCTGACCTGGCAAGTCGTGGTCCCAAGGCGGGATGCAGCTATGGTCCTGGGGGCTTACCATGACAGAGCGGGACACATCGGTTCGGTTGGAAGAAACTGGAGTTCCTACTAAGAGGAAGGTTCTTTTGGGTCGGCATGAGAGGAGCTGTAGAAAAATGGTGCAGAGACTGTGGCCCTTGTCACCTAAGGAGGAAGGACCGCACCAGCCAGAAGACACCCTTGAGGCCCATCGTCACCACGCAGCCTCTTGAGCTGGTAGCTCTGGACCATGTCAAATTGGCTCCCAGCCGGTCAGGATACATCTATGCCCTGACAATCGTGGACCACTATTCCCGTTTTCTAGTGGTGGTCCCAGTAAAAGACTTGACAGCCCAAACAGCGGCCAGAGCCTTCCAGCAATATTTCTGCCGTCCACACAGGTATCCGGAACAGGTCCTGACAGACCAGGGTCCAGCGTTCGAGGCTGAAATCTTCCAGGAGTTCGGCAACCTCTATGGCTGTAAGAAGATTCGGACAACGCCTTACCACCCACAAACCAACGGGATGTGTGAGAAGATGAACAATATAGTCATTGATCTCCTGAAGACGTTGCCCCTGGAGGAGCGCAGCCTGTGGCCAGAAAAACTGCCGGACCTGATAGACTTATACAATCATATCCCGGTGAATGCTACCAACTGCACCCCGGCTTACCTGATGCGACCCAGACCGGGTAAGCTGCCTATAGACCTGGAGATGGGAGTCCTAACGCCTGAGGACACCTCCCCGGATGCGGACTGGGATACGGAAAGGCAACTGCAGTACAAGAAGGTGCAGTAGACTGTGGAGAAGAGCCTGGCCCAGGTGAGAGAGAGGCAAGAAAAACTCTTCAACCAACACGCCCCTGCTGGTCCCCTAGAACCTGGTGAGCAAGTCCTAAAGCGAAAAAGAAGGCTTCACAAGTTGGACGACCAGTGGGAAAGGGAACCCTACACAGTACTGCAGTCTGATCACGACAACCCGAAGGTGTGCGTGATCACCAAGGACGGAGGAGAAACCACTAGTACCGTCTCCAGAGACCATCTCAAAAGATGCCCCGAGCAACTCCGTAGTGCAGAAGAGGATCAGAGTGACCTTGAACCCGCAGAGGACAAGGAAGAAATGATCAGCACCGTTCTCGGAGAGTTCCCTCAGTCCTGGACTCGCATAAATGATGCCATAGTGGTACCCGTCCTGCATTTCCTGCAACCGGCACAGCAACAACCAACACCAGAGCCGGAAGGTGAAGAGGAGCAAGCGGTTCCAGAGGCAGAAGAGCCTGTACCAGCAGCCCAGGAGAGTCAACCCTCTGCTGACAGTGAGCCTGCCATGCCTGCGGTAAGCCAAAGGACCCGCAGACAGCTGCCTTCCCTACCTGTACACCCAGCTGGTAGCTGTACCCCTAACGCTAGTGGGGAAAGCCAGGTTGGTCCACCACCAGACAGTGGGCTACGTAGGTCAACCAGGAGCACAAAGGGGCTGATACCCGCTCGCTGGAGAATATAGAGCGCACTAAAATTGTAAATAACCTTGTTGCCAAATGTTGAATTGTTTGCAAAGTTACATGCATGTTTGGTAATTCCGTGTTTCAGTTTCTTGCAGTTACTGTAAGGACTCACAGGTTATGGACTTTTTATAACCGGGACCTGGTATGGACTGCGTTCGGAGCCTAACCAAGGACTGTGAAGGACTTGGGGTAGGACAGACCCCCACCTGGTTAAGGCTCCCCGTTGTATTGGTGATATGGACACCCGGTCACAGGCCACACTGTGACCTTAAGAACTCAATTTGTGCGTCGTCTGTCTATTAATGTCTATTAATGTTTTATTGTCTTTGTTTATTGTTTAGTCCCGGAGTACTAAATTTCACTAGGGGGGAATGTGTCACCCTGGCCTGGATGCCACAAAATGTATTAAAGCTGTGTCTGAGAGCAAGGGGGAGGTTCTCTAGTCAGGGGAACATTAGCATGCAATGCCTCCTGTCTCAGGCCAGTAGGGGGAGCAGGCTGCCCCTATAAAAGCTGGTGCTGGGGGCAGGGTTAGAGAGAACTGGATGGCCTGTCTCAGCATTGAGACTTGTCCCAGAGCAGAACAGGGACAGACAGTTGCACTGCACCTAAGAGGAAGTGTGGCAGGAGGAGAGCCACAAGCCAGAGACAAGAGGCGAAGAGAGCCTGTCTTGGCAGAAAGAGGACTTAATTTACCAGACTTTGGTGTCTGAGGCTGAGAGGATTCCACATCCCCCAGCAGAGAACCAGTCCGCAGGGGACTGTATATTCCTTGGCCTAAGAAGCCTGGAGGCCCTGCCACAACAGAAGGTACCAGTAAAGCCGTACAAGGCTGGGAGCAGAAAGGAACCCATGTCGCAGGCCATACAGGCGAGAATACACGGAAAGCGTGGAAACGTGGGCTGTTACCCTATCAGGAGGAGATAGCCAGAAGGAGCGCAGAAAGCACGGTAGGCCTACACCCTCACCCTGACCAGGGCCAATTTCCCCGTTGCTCTCAGACATCCAGGTCCCCCTCCTAGCCGGGACTGTTTATGGGTCAATTTACCTGTTCTAGTAAAGACCCTGGACTGCAACCTGTTGTCTGTGTGCTCCTTGCTTCTCCAGCACTATCAGCACTGGGACTCTCACCACCATCACTCCCACCATCCACTATACTGCCCTGGGGCCGCACTCTTCCCGTGGGGAGTCACACTACCCTAGCTGCACACCTCATCAGCCCCAGCGGTCGGCATGCAGCGGCGGTTCCTAATAACCGCAAATCCACGGGTGGCGTAGTCGGACATAAACATCAGCACATAACGGACTACCACTGGCCTGACCACCCTGAGCCACGAAACCGGGTTGCCACTACTACTCCCATCGTTCCCCTACTGCACGGATCCGAGTACCCCACGGCCCAGGGGGCGAGTCACATCCACCAACGTCGCGTTGCACCACTGACTGTTCAGGAGTTGGCTGATGCTTTAGTCTAGGTCTGGGAGGAGATCCCACAGGAGACCATCCGCAACCTCATCAGGAGCATGCCCAGGCGTTGTAGGGAGGTCATACAGGCACGTGGAGGCCACACACAATACTGAGCTTTCATCTGTCAAGAGCAGAGGGCACCAGTGGCGACTTTGCCAATCCTGGTGTTCTGTGGCAAATGTCAAGCGTCCTGCTCGGTGTTGGGCTGTGAGCACAACCCCCATCTGTGGACATCGGGCCCTCATACCACCCTCATGGAGTCGGTTTCTAACCGTTTGTGCAGACACATGCACATTTGTGGCCAGCTGGAGGTCATTTTGCAGGGCTCTGGCAGTGCTCCTCCTGTTCCTCCTTGCACAAAGGAGGAGGTAACGGTCCTGTTGCTGGGTTGTTGCCCTCCTATGGCTCCCTGCACATCTCCTGGTATCTGCTCCATGCTCTGGACACTGTGCTGACAGACACAGCTACACTTCTTGCCACAGCTCGCACTGATGTGCCATCCTGGATGAACGGCACTACCTGAGCAACTTCTGTGGGTTGTACTGTAGACACTGCCTAATGCTAATGTACCTCTAGGGGTGAGAGCAATGGCAAAATGAAAAAGTGACCAAAACATCAGCCAAAAAGAATGAGAACAGAGAAATGGTCTGTGGTCACCACCTGCAGAACCACTCCTTTATAGGGGGTATCTGGCTAATTGCCTATCATTTCTACCAGTTGTCTGCTCCATTTGCACAACAGCAGGAGAAATTGATTCACAATCCGTGTTGCTTCATAACTGGACAGGTAGATTTCACAGAAGTGTTATTGACTTGGAGTTGTGATGTTTAAGTGTTCCCTTTATTTTTTGAGCAGTGTGTGTATATGTATAATATATACGCTCGAGAGAGAGAGAGAGCAGGAGAGATGCTCGAGATCAGGAGAGACGCTGGAGAGAGAGAGAGCAGGAGAGACGCTCAAGAGAGAGAGCAGGAGAGACGCTCGAGAGAGAGAGCAGGAGAGACGCTCGAGAGAGAGAGCAGGAGAGACGCTCGAGAGAGAGAGCAGGAGAGACGCTAGAAAGACGCTAGAGAGAGAGAGAGCAGGAGAGACGCTCGAGAGAGAGAGAAAGAGCAGGAGAGACGCTCAAGATCAGGAGAGACGCTCGAGAGAGAGAGCAGGAGAGACGCTCGAGAGAGCGAGCAGGAGAGACGCTCGAGAGAGAGCAGGAGAGACGCTATAGAGAGAGAGCAGGAGAGACGCTCGAGAGAGAGAGAGCAGGAGAGACGCTCGAGAGAGAGCAGGAGAGACGCTCGAGAGAGAGCAGGAGAGACGCTCGAGAGAGAGCAGGAGAGACGCTAGAAAGACACTCGAGAGAGAGAGAGAGCAGGAGAGACGCTCGAGAGAGAGAGCAGGAGAGACGCTCGAGAGAGAGAGCAGGAGAGACGCTCGAGAGAGAGAGAGCAGGAAAGACGCTCGAGAGAGAGAGAGCAGGAGAGACGCTTGAGAGAGAGAGAGAGCAGGAGAGACGCTCGAGAGAGAGAGAGCAGGAGAGACGCTCGAGAGAGAGAGAGCAGGAGAGACGCTCGAGAGAGAGAGAGCAGGAGAGACGCTCGAGAGAGAGAGAGCAGGAGAGACGCTCGAGAGAGAGAGCAGGAGAAACGTTCGAGAGAGAGAGCAGGAGAGACGCTCGAGAGAGAGAGCAGGAGAGACGCTCGAGAGAGAGAGCAGGAGAGACGCTCGAGAGAGAGAGAGAGCAGGAGAGACGCTCGAGAGAGAGAGCAGGAGAGACGCTCGAGAGAGAGAGCAGGAGAGACGCTCGAGAGAGAGAGCAGGAGAGACGCTCGAGAGAGAGAGAGCAGGAGAGATGCTCGAGAGAGAGCAGGAGAGACGCTAGAGAGAGACGCTCGAGAGAGAGAGAGCAGGAGAGACGCTCAAGAGAGAGAGAGCAGGAGAGACGCTCGACAGAGAGAGAGACGCTCGAGAGATTGAGCAGGAGAGAAGCTCGAGAGAGAGAGCAGGAGAGACGCTCGAGAGAGAGCAGGAGAGACGCTCGAGAGAGAGAGCAGGAGAGACGCTCGAGAGAGAGAGAGCAGGAGAGATGCAAGAGAGAGAGACGCTCGAGAGAAAGAGCAGGAGAGAAGCTCGAGAGAGAGAGCAGGAGAGAAGCTCGAGAGAGAGAGCAGGAGAGACGCTCGAGAGAGAGCAGGAGAGACGCTCGAGAGAGAGAGCAGGAGAGACGCTCGAGAGAGAGCAGGAGAGACGCTCGAGAGAGAGCAGGAGAGACACTCGAGAGAGAGAGAGCAGGAGAGACGCTCGAGAGAGAGAGCAGGAGAGACGCTCGAGAGAGAGAGCAGGAGAGACGCTCGAGAGAGAGAGAGCAGGAGAGACGCTCGAGAGAAAGAGCAGGAGAGAAGCTAGAGAGAGAGAGCAGGAGAGACGCTCGAGAGAGAGCAGGAGAGATGCTCGAGAGAGAGAGCAGGAGAGACGCTCGAGAGAGAGAGCAGGAGAGACGCTCGATAGAAAGCAGGAGCAACTGTCAATCACTTCATCACTATATGACTCAGTAATGATACCTATAGCATATTACTCAGGGTGACAACATGGCAGGTCACAGAGTTACTTTCATGATCTAGATTTGCTAAATTGGAGACATATCATGATACAGAGCCCATGTCCATGACTTATGTCAGCTCCAAAGTGAAATATGTATTGAAAAAAATTAAAAAAAATTATATATATACACACACATATACATACACTGCTCAAAAAAATAAAGGGAACACTCAAATAACACATCCTAGATCTGAATGAATGAAATATTCTCATTGAATACTTTGTTCTGTACAAAGCTGAATGTGCTGACAACAAAATCACATAAAAATCATCAATGGAAATCAAATTTATTAACTAATGGAGGCCTTCTTGTATCAATAGCGTGTCCTTGCTAAAAAGATAACGTGATTCTCCCTGGCCAGATGTTTCTTCTTGTAGTAATAATGTGTTCTTGCAGAAAGATGAAATGACCTTGCTAACTAGAGAAGTCTAATTAAATATTTTAAAGCATACAGAAACTGTTTTTTTTTACTTGTTCAGCTAAACTGTATAATCGAACCATATATGGCAAATCCGTTTCCTGCCTTTAGGGTGTATATTAGCCCTGTGTTTTGTAATAAAGTTTTTAGAGTATGTTTAGACACAAACATCCTGTCCTGTGTCTTCATTCTCTCCGAGCTCGTAATCCAAAGGATAGAAGACCCAAAATTCAGTGACGACAGCTGGCGCCTCGAACAGGGACCTTGAGTTAATCTACCCAAGGGTGCTCGACCGGTCCGAGACGTGGGACGAGTGAAGCTCTCTGTTGGTGATATATACATTGCTGAGGTAAGAATAACTGTTATATTCTACCTAATTATATCACTGCATAGAAGAGACTCCCTCACCCCCGAGCGGTCGGCTCCCCAGGTAATTCAACAGATTGTTGTCTGGCTCAGGTCCCTTTGAACCAGTAGAATCCCTCAGATAAATTGACAGTCCTGCCTTCTATCCTTTGGAGAATTTAATGAAAGTATGGATCCGATGATTGTGTTGTGGATGTGTCCCGGGATTGATGTTTTTGGTCTGTTTTTCTGGTTGGCGTATAAGTCCTAGAGAGGCTAGTAGTGGAATGGTTCAGAAACCTTTGTGGCCCATTGTCTAAGTGACTGAGGAGTCTCTTCTAGGTGAGGAGAACCGAAAAAAATGGGGAACCAAAATGCCAAGGAAGGCATTATAGCCAAAGACTTAGTGGTACGCAGAGAAGGGAAACAGGCACTGATTGGAATTGACAAAATATTGTGTAAAGCGGGAATGAATGAGAATGGAGAGATGAATGGAGAGAAATGGAAATCCTTCTTTAACTCCTATCATGGATGGTTGAAAGATAAGGGTCTGTTGAAGACAGTAGATGTATGGATGAATGCATGCGCTTATTTTGAAGGAAAGATTGAAGAATTAGGAGACGGACGTTACAGACTGACAAAAACTGGAATGACAGATTTTCCTCCCTGTCCGCTCCCGACGTCACCCCCACCCCAGTACCAGAATTCCCAGGAACCTAAATGTTGGGTTTGCCCCAGATGTGGACAACAGAACCCCTTGACAGTAGACATCTGTGTGGCATGTGGAGGACCGAGACCCCACCCAGCTAGTCTATTCCCAATGAGGACGGTAGTTGTGCCAGGAGCACCAGCAGCAGCAGCAGCAGGGGGGGATGCAGTAGTTCCAGGTCAGGAAGCTCGTACAATGTTAATGTATAGACCATGGAGTCCTTCAGAGCAGTTGGCACTGATCTCCCAGCTGCCAGATCCGTCCCAGTCCCCTATGGGTTTTGCTAGAATGATCACCACCATACAGGATACGTATCATGCCACTAGAATAGATCTGCAGGGGGTAATTAAGGGAAAATTGGCAGATGAAGCCCGCTATGATAGGTTGATAGATGAGACAAAAAAACAGTATGCCAATAGGACCGGACCCGTAGATGCAGAATCTAATGATGCAGCAGCTGGAGTCCTATTCGCAGCAGCGTTGGTAAAAGCATGTCAAGACAGGCAAGCAGAAAAGCAAGTTACACTAGAAGATAGAGTGCAGGGAAAGGAGGAAGATCCTAAGGATTATTTCTATGCACTAAAGAAAACCTGGTCAGAAATGGGGTTCAACCCCGGGAATAAGACTAGTGAGAGGGTATTAGCAAGTGCTTTCATGAATGGACTAAAGAAAGAGATTGCAGAGAAGGTAAAAGCAAGTAGACCGGACTGGAGATCAGTGAAGGCAGAAGATTTAGCTAGAATAGCTCAGGGGGCACAGCATGACATAGCGCAGGCAAAAAGAGCTGCCAGAATACATATAGTAGAGACGACCCCCAGAAACAACAGAGGCAGAGGACAGACTGAAGGAGAAGGACAGAGACTATGTTACGGATGTAAAAAGCCAGGACATTTTAGAAAGAACTGTAGGACCAACCCGTATCCAAATGCTCAGAGTACGGGTCCTCCAGCCGACCAAACAACGCCCCCATAGGATGAGGGAAGCTTGCACATGAACCCCCTCATCTCCTTACCCCCAACTCCCAGTTGTATAGTGCAGGTGAACCTACCAGGGGGACATGAAATCGATTTCCAAGTAGATACGGGGGCCGACAATTCAGTAATTACGCAAGGTGATTGGCCATATACTGACACTGATTTTTCACATCATGTCATTGCCACCCCCTTCAATTCCCCGTCTGTCCTGCTTCCTGTCACTAAAAGAATTCCCCTGCAAATTCAAGGAGCTACTGTACATAGCCAGCTCATGGTATCGCCCCGAGGCCAATGTAACCTTTTGGGAAATGATGTGTTGTCCCAATTACAAGCACATATTGAGTATCATCCCGATGGCACTGTCACCATGACCCCAGGTTTAAAACCAAGTACCCTTTGCAAAATTATGTCACTAGATATTGCCAGCATAGAAGAGACAAATGAGTTTCCCCCGATATTGGAGCAGGCTGTACCACATGATTTTTGGGCCTCAGGCAAAACAGATGTTGGTAGGTTAAGAGTTCAACCAGTAATGGTGAAATTAAAACCAGGAGCCATCTTGCCTCAACAGAAGCAGTATCCCCTTAGCTCGGCTCAGGAGAATGCCATAGCCCAGCAGGTCCAAAAATTACTACAGAGAGGAGTCCTAGTCAAAACCCAGTCCCCTTGCAACACTCCCCTGTTCCCAGTAAAGAAAAAGAGCGTGCCAGGACAACCAGCCGCATATAGAATGGTCCATGACCTCCGGTTGGTTAACAAAGCCACAGAACTTCTAACACCAGTTGTGCCCAACCCGCATACTCTTCTGTCACAGATACCTTCTAATTCTCTTTGCTTTTCAGTGGTTTATTTGGCAAATGCATTTTTCAGTGTACCATTACATCCTGACTGCCAGTACCTGTTTGCTTTCACATTCCAGGGTAGTCAATATACATGGACAGTGTTGCCACAGGGTGCCCAGAATTCACCCACAATGTACACTGCAAGCCTGCAGGAAATACTGGAGGGATGGTCTGAACCACATATCGTTGTTCTGCAATATGTCGATGACCTGCTCATTTGTGCCCCCTCCAGGAAACAATGTCATAGTGCAACTATATCGCTTATGTTGTTTCTCTATCACGCTGGCTGCAAGGCATCGAAAGATAAGCTTCAGTTTTGTAAATCTTCAGTCACCTTTTTGGGACATTGCATTACACCAGGAGCTCGTCATTTAACAAATGCACGCAAACAAGCAGTACAGGCATTCACCGTCCCCATTAATGTTGCAGCCCTCAGAACTTTTCTTGGACTTGTTTCCTATTGCAGACAGTGGATTCATGCCATCTCTGTTTTAATGCAGCCCCTCTATGACTGTCTTACCCCAACACCTTTTGTACTAACATCAGAGGCAATAGACTGTTTTTATTCTCTCAAGAACCGTATTTTGGCCGCTCCAGCTTTGGGTACCCCTAATTATGAGCTCCCATTTACTCTGTACCTTCATGAACAAGCTGGACATGCAGCAGGAGTTTTAACTCAAACACACGGTGATAATCAGAGACCTGTTGCCTACTTTCGTGGCAGATTGGATGCGGTAGCCAGAGGTGCACCATCCTGTGTACGTGCTCTGCATGCTGTTGGACTATTACTCCATAAATCCGCAGACATTGTTCTTGACCACCCGCTCACCGTTCTAACACCTCATGATGTCTACACTATATTGAATCAAGTGCAACCCGCTCACCTCTCAGCAGCACGTCATCTCAGGTTACAATGTGCACTGTTAATGCCTCCCAATGTTTCTTTACAGAGGTGTACTACCCTGAATCCAGCAACTTTGTTACCTCTCTCGGATCTAAAGGAGGAGTCAGGTACTGTGCTTTTTAAGGAAGATCCAAGAGAGGAAGTTCCTCATGACTGTGTACAAATGATGGCACAAGAAATGGCAGGTTTACCTACTGGATTTGAACATGAATTACAAAATGCAGATTTTGAATTTTTTGTAGATGGATCCCGTCATCAGGACGATTCAGGTACCTTCCATACTGGATATGCAGTTGTCTCCCTCAATGCAGTAATCAAGGCAGAACCAATGCTCCCACACCAGTCGGCTCAAGAAGCTGAACTTAGGGCCCTAACCGAGGCCTGTAAACTAGCGGAAGGTAGTATTGTTAACATTTACACAGATTCTAGGTACGCATTCGGTATATTGCATGATTTTGGTCCAATATGGAAGTCAAGAGGTTTCCTGACGGCAGCAGGACACCCCATTAAGAATGCTGATGCGGTCCAGCAGTTAATTGATGCGCTACAACTACCTAAACAAGTAGCTGTCATAAAGGTAAGAGCACATACCAGACGCACCGACCAGGTAAGCAGAGGAAATGCGATGGCAGATGCAGCGGCAAAAACAGCAGCCTGTAAGCCGCAACAAGGGTCAACAGTACGTCAGTTAAGTGCCCCTAAAAACCCCTTTGTGTCGGAGGACATCTTATCCCAAATGCAGGCTCAGGCTCAAAAGGAGGAGGTTGATAAGTGGTTAAAGGAAGGTGCATGCCTGAATGAAGCAAATGGGGTATGGGGGAAAGGGACACGACGATGACTTCCAAGGGCACTGTACCCAGCAGCTGCCCAGATACTACATGGGCCGACACACCAATCTAAAACGGGTGTGATGAGTGTGATGCAGAAACATTGGGTGGCACCAGGATTCTCCACCTGTATTGAAAACCTGGTACAAGGGTGCATGATATGTGCTACATATAATCAGGGTAGAGTAGTTAAAACACCACCCAAACACACCCCCCGGCCCCTCTATCCATTCGAGAGACTGCAAATTGATTATATTCAGCTGCCAAAGTCAGGATCATGGGAATATGTGTTGGTTTGTATTGATTTGTTCTCAGGATGGCCAGAGGCTTTCCCGATTGCCAAAGCCACGGCTGCGGCAACCGCAAAGAAACTGCTTGCGGAGGTGGTCTGCAGGTATGGGGTACCAGAGGTAATTGAGAGTGACAGAGGTACACACTTCACAGGTGAAATAATGAATGAAGTCATGTCAGCTCTAGGAATTCAACAAGCATTCCATACCCCATATCACCCACAAAGTAGTGGTAAAGTGGAAAGACTGAATGGGACATTGAAATTAAAAATTCAGAAAGCCATGGCTGAGACAGGAAAACCATGGCCGGACTGTTTACCACTTGCTCTGTTTTCAGTAAGATACACGCCTAATAGAAAGACTGGACTCTCTCCATATGAGATATTGTTTGGCAACGTACCCAGCCTAGGGTGTTTCTATCCGCAAGCATTAGAAATGAACAACCATGTGCTAAGTTCCTATGTGAGGACTTTACACAAAAAGATTAAGCAAGTACATGATAATGTCTTCAGTTCTCTTCCAGATCCAGATCAAGACTCTAGCAGCCATACGCTGCAACCTGGAGACTGGGTGGTTATAAAAAGACACGTGAGGAAAAGCCTAGATCCACGGTTTGATGGACCCTTTCAAGTTCTGCTGACCACAAGCACAGCCGTTAAGTTAGAGGGAAAAGAGACCTGGATCCACGCGTCCCATTGCAAAAAGATACTAGGAGAACCAGCGGACAAAGACTGATGACATTGTTTATACTTACCTGCATCCTTGCGACCACAGGTGCATGGACTAGGTTAGGCACCATGGATGGAGACGACAATAGATTCATTAGACACCATCTTGCTCTAATCGATGGACTAAAGGAGCAAAACCAGACCATTGCTAATTGTTGGATATGTACACATGCCCCTGTGACGTCCACTAGCATACCCTTTCTCGCTGTCCCAGTCTCATGGGAAGAGATAAACTTTTGAGTGAACTGTTCAGATACTTTGGCCAATAATTCCACACAGAGATTTTCCTTTCTAAATCCCGCAAATTGGTTTAAAGGTATTGGTGGGTGGTTGGCTGGTATAGTACAAGCTATTTTACAGGTTTTGCTAATGTGTCTTGCGGTTTATTTGGTTTTTAAGCTTTTTTTAATGTGTATTCAGCGTTGTACTAAAAGAAAACATAGAAATTCGTATTGATAAATGAAGGAACAAAAGGATGGAATGTTATAGCAGAAGATGGAGTCCCTCAAGTTTAAAGGCCCCATCTATGCTATATAAGTCTGACAGTTATTTTAGGTAAAAAAACAGCAAGCTGAAATGTTCCTTCTTGTATCAATAGCGTGTCCTTGCTAAAAAGATAACGTGATTCTCCCTGGCCAGATGTTTCTTCTTGTAGCAATAATGTGTTCTTGCAGAAAGATGAAATGACCTTGCTAACTAGATAAGTCTAATTAAATATTTTAAAGCATACAGAAACTAGTTTTTTTCGCTTGTTCAGCTAAACTGTATAATCGAACCATATATGGCAAATCCGTTTCCTGCCTTTAGGGTGTATATTAGCCCTGTGTTTTGTAATAAAGTTTTTAGAGTATGTTTAGACACAAACATCCTGTCCTGTGTCTTCATTCTCTCCGAGCTCGTAATCCAAAGGATAGAAGACCCAAAATTCAGTGACGACATGATAATATACAATCACGTTTGTTGTACTTGCGGAATTTTATTCTAGTGGTTTCCTGCTTCCTGACTGTGATTTAGATTAAATACTATCTGACCACGGTCACTTGTGAGGTCCGAGTACTATCTACGTCTTATACGAGTGTTGATCATGTTAAGGAATATATCAGCTAGAAATTTCTGTAATTATTAAAACCAGACATTTATATTCTTTTTTATCAATAGGTTTTTAATTTCTGATTGTCAAGATTTTTCTAATTGTATTCTCTCTAAATGATCAGGCGGCAATATTACCTGAGCTGATAAGCCTTACAGTGGATATATGGACCACTTTAGACTGTGGATGTTCACTGGGTTATAGGCATGCTCTCTGACCTGTGCAGAGGTCATTGTGCAGAGAGGGGGGAGAAGGTCAGCTGAGACCATCGCCTTTTGTGAATGGTGGATCCTGTATTATCTATATGACAAGATGTTACCTTTTATTTTAATCCTGTCTGTGATGATAATAAGATGGCTGCTGAGAATCTCTACAGAACAGGCAGGGTAAGCCAATGCTGAGACTTAATATGCATTTACACTGAAAGATTATAAACGAGAGCTGCTGAGAAGTGGAGTGTAAATAGGCTATAGGGTAAAACGAGAAAAAGATGGATTTTGGTAAGACCTTACCTGTAAAATCCTTTTCAGCGAAGGAAGGAAGGGAGACACAGATCCATTACTAGTGGGGGTAGGCGGAGCCCCACAGGATAGTTCACCTCAGATTTAGAAAAAGTGACAACCGGCCCCTCCAGCTTAGGCTCCTCCTACTCCCATGTTCTCCAGTCCGTACACAAGCTAAGGAAGAGCAGACAACACCAGGGGAACAACACAACCCCTTCTGAAAATTCATAAATGTGAGAGAACAGGTTATGTATATAACAGCATGAAAACACACAGTCCCAGGCACTACTTACTGGACCTGACAACTGCGATGAGCTGGCAATGCTGGAACAGAGCCCTAGTGCGCCAACCCCAGACCAGATGACCGCCATCAGGAGGGAGTCGCGCCGCATCTAGAAAAAACATAATACACTTCTGCCATGGGAGGGTGCTGTGTCTCCCTTCCTTCCTTCGCTGAAAAGGATTTTACAGGTAAGGTCTTACCAAAATCCGTCTTTCAGCAGCAGAAGGGAAGGAAGGGAGACACAGATCCATTACTAGTGGGAAGTCCCAAAGCAGTCCAAAACTCAAGGGTGGGAAACAGTGGCAGGATCGCCAACACCCCAACAACTTAGGCAAGTGCGCAACAAGCGCCGAAAAAAAATAAAGAGATAACCTAAACCACTGCCGCCTGCAGGACCCTGCGTCCCAAGGCCGCATTGGCGGAAGCACTCACGTTCACTTTATAAAATTTAGTAAAAGTGTGAACGGAGCACCAGGTAGCCGCCCGGCAGAGCTGCGCTGCCGAAGCCCCCTGACGAAAAGCCCACGACGAACCAACAGCTCTCGTGGAATGAGCTTGAACCTTAACCGGACAAGGCTCGCCCTTGAGCCGGTACGCCTCCAGGATAGCCGAACATATCCACCGAGCTATAGTGTCCTTGGAAGCCCGCTGACCACGGCGACGACCAGCAGGAATCACAAACAGAGAATCCGATTTTCGAAACCCTTGCGTGATTGAAAGATAGAACTTCAATGCCCGCACCAAATCAAACGAGTGCAAGGCCCGCTCCTTCAGACTCTTTGGTTTCGGACAGAGGGAAGGCAACAGGATGTCCTGATTGAGGTGGAAAACGCGACACCACTTTAGGTAAAAAATCTCCACGGGTACGAAGCGCCACACGATCCGGGTGGAATTCCAAAAAAGGGGGCGAGCAAGACAGTGCCGCCAACTCCGAAACCCTTCTTAAAGAGGTGACCGCCACCAGGAAGGCCACCTTCCAAGAAAGCAAGTAAAGTGTAGCTGAATCCATAGGCTCAAACGGCCCATGCTAAAGAGCCTCCAAAACTAAATTGAGCCGCCAAGGAGCCACAACCGCCCTCCGAGGCGGAAACTGATGTGCAACCCCGCGAAAAAATGAACGCACATCCCTGCGTGAGGCAATAGCCTTCCGAAAAAGCCCGGATAGTGCAGAGACCTGACCCCGCAAGGTACTAACTGCTAGACCCTTGACCAGACCACATTGCAGAAAGGCCAAGTTGGGAATGGAAAAAACCCTCGGGTTCCTTGACGATCCAGAACACCATGAATAGAAGGCCTCCCAAGTTCTGTGATAAATACTAGTCGTAGCTGGACCTCTGGCCGCCCGCAAGGTGGCAATGACCTCGGACGAAAACCCACGACGGGTCAAGATTTCGGTCTCAAGAGCCACGCCGTCAAACGAAGTGACTTCAGGTCCGGATGACGAATGGGCCCTTGAGTTAACAGGTCCGGGCGAAGAGGCAGTGGAAACGGAGGCGCTGCCAGAAGAGACACCAGTGTTGAATACCACACCCTCCGTGGCCAATCCGGCGCCACCAAAATCGCCGATACTCGTTCGAGATTGATCCGCCTGATCACCAGAGGAAGTAAGGATACCGGCGGAAACACATAGATCAGCTCGAACTGGTCCCACGGGGCCACTAGAGCATCTACCGCCACAGCCTCCGGGTCCCTGTACCTGGACATGAATGTCGGAATCTTGGCGTTCAGCCTGGATGCCATCAAGTCCACTTGGGGAGTCCCCCAACGGGAGCACAGCAGAGTAAAAACCTCCGGATGAAGACTCTATTCTCCGGGATCTACCCGCTCACGACTGAGGAAGTCCGCCGAGATATTCAGCACACCCGGGATGTGAAACGCGGAGATGACTGGAACCCTGAACTCGGCCCAAAGCAGGATCCGAGAGACCTCCATCATGAGTCTGGAACTCCTCGTCCCGCCCTGATGGTTGATATACGCGACAGCTGTCGCATTGTCCGTCTGAATCCGGACCGGCAGACCGCTCAAAGGGACCGTCCAATGTCGGAGGCAGAGAAATATTGCTCTCAACTCCAGAATGTTGATTGGCAGAGACGACTCCTCTGACGACCAGACCCCCTGAACCCAGAGGTCGTTCCAAACCCCCCCCCCCAGCCAGTCAGGCTGGCATCGGTGGTAATCACCGACCACCGTGGGAGAAGAAGGGATTTCCCCAGGGATAGAGCCTCCAGACGTAACCACCATCCAAGAGACTCTCGCACCCTGCGGGAGATGACGACACAGCGATCCAGCGAAGTCGGCGATCGGTCCCAACGGGTCAGAATAAGATCTTGGAGATCCCGGGAATGAAATTGTGCAAACGGCACCGCTTCCATTGCTGCCACCATCAGACCCAGAAGGCGCATGCACTTCCGAAGGGACATCGCCCTCACCGACCTCATAGCCTGGACGTGGTGACGAAGGTTCGCTTGTTTGTCCGGAGGGAGAGACACCACTGCCCGTACTGTGTCGAAATGCATCCCCAAGAACAGGATTGACTGCGACGGCTCCAATGACGACTTCTTCCAATTGACCAGCCACCCGAAGTCTTCCAGGTGCTGAAGGGAGAGATCGCGAGCTGTCACTGCCTCCTCCGCTGTGGGCGCCACAATTAACAGGTCGTCCAGGTAGGGGAGAATCGGAACTCCTTGCTTTCGAAGGAGCGCCATGAGCGGCGCCAGAACCTTTGTAAAAACCCTGGGCGCCGAAACCAACCCGAAAGGTAGGGCCACAAATTGGTAATGGGCCTGCCCTACGGCGAAACGCAGGAAGCACTGGTGAGCCCTGCCAACAGGGACATGCAAATAGGCGTCGCGGATGTCGATCGACACCAAAAAATCGTACTGCGACAAGGCCGCCACGACGGGGCTAAGAGACTCCATACGGAATTTCCGGATTCGGACATGAAGATTCAAATCCTTGAGGTCCAGAATGGGATGAAACTTGTCCTCCTTTTTTGGGGACCACAAAAAGGTTAGAGTAAAAACCCCCTTCCCCGGTCCTCCGGCGGAAACGGAACCACTACACCCTGCTGCAGAAGAGAGTTGACCTCCCGCAGCAGAGCAGCAGCCAGCTTGGGCACGGACGGGATGCGAGACTGACGAAACCTGTCCGGGGGTAGAGAGTGAAACTATGAAATAGCCCGCTGACACAACCCGTGTCACCCAGGCGTCCGATTCGTGGGACGCCCAAACCGACCCGAATTGTAGCAGCCGACCTCCCACCCGAGAGCCCTCGAGAGGGATCCTGGCGTCAGTCCGCCTTAGCGGGCTTTTTGTCAGCCTCCCTTTTGTCCCGACGGAAATGCTGTTTCCAGGGAGTACGGGATTTCTGGGTGGACTTCTTACTGGAAGACGAGGGACGACCCAATCTCCAAGAGGGCTGATCGAATCGTCCCCTGGGTCGAAAGGACCGACGACCACTACCGGCACTTGACCTGTCAGACGTAGAGGCCGCTGCTTTCCGCTGTGGCAAAGCCACATCCTTGGCCTTAGCAATCAGCTCCGTGAGGTCCGAACCAAAAAGCAGACCGCCCTTGTACGCCAGAGTAAGCAAACCTTGTTTGGATACTGCGTCTCCAGTCCACTGTTTGAGCCACAGTGCTCTACTGACTGTGACGGCCGAGGCTTGAGCCCTGGACAGAAACAAAGTAGTATCCAGCACTGCGTCTCTGCTATATCGGGCCACCTCTTCCAACAGCTGGAAGAGCCTTTCCACGTCAGACAGCGGAGTCCCATCTTGCCATGCTGACCGCAGCTGATCCAACCATCTCAGGGAAGCCTCACCAGTATAATGTTAGGTGTCAGGCATGTGCTGGGCATGAAATTGGGTCAGAATCATCTGTGGATTCTGTGGTCTCCCATTCTGGTCCAGCCAGGGCAGACACTGCTCAGCATCACCATCTGGCCCAACGCCTAACTAGTGCACTAGATGTACAGGCTGTCCCCACATGGCGACCCACGGCCTCGTAGATGGACTTCGCCGCTAACTCCGTCCTTCTGTCCAGCGGATCCTGTAGACTCGCCTTCCCTTTAACCGGAAGCAAAGAAGATTTGCTCAGCTGAGACAATGGCACGTCCACTTCAGGAGAGGGGACCCAATTAGCGATCGTCTCTGTGGAGCAGGGATACAGGGCATCAAAAAACCGCATCCCTTGGAAGCGCTTATCCGGACACAGGCATTCTCTCTCCACCGCCTCGTTAAGTTCATCGTGCGCTGGCAGTGTCGAACGAGCCCGACGCGACTCCTGATACAGCCGGGCCGACTTGCCCGGCCTCGTCACCTCTTCAGACAGCTATAACACTTCCCGCATGGCTCCAATAAGAGCATCCACGTGGCCTGAAAGCGAAGCCGAGCGACCCTGCCGATCCTCTTCATCAGAATCGGAGATCTCACCAGCAGAGCTTGTCGGTGAATCCGAAGCCTTTGATGCGCTGCGCGGAGGAGACAGCGCCACCACAGGCCTGTGGCGCTTCTTGCCCCGCGCCGGTAGGGACTTAGCTGATACCCAGTGACCCAGGAGGTCAGACAGACTGTCAATGGAGCGAGTGAGCGCTTTAACATCACTGAGGCCCCTGACCAGAGACGAACCTGACGCCGTCAACCCCGGCATATCAGATACGCGTGACCGATCCTGAAGCGGGCCGGGAGAGAGGTCCGCTCCGCCTGGACCCTGATCCGACATGCCCCCTACTCAGTAGCGAGCGTCGCGGAAAGAGCAGTAATAACCCCTTACAAGAGCACAGTAACCGGGGAAGTGAGATCCTGCTATCACAGCCTGTTCCCACAAAACAATTTACCAAGCACTGAAGGGTTAAAGATTCTCCTTAGAGGGAGAAAAGCTACCCCAGCATTGCAGAAAAAAGGTTTTCTGATGATGGCCAGAAGGGGTTAATGCTGCTGAACACGCAATGCACCTTGCCTTAAAAGGACTAAGGTGTGCATGCAGCAGAGAAGACAGCAGCGTTCTGTGCTGTAGAGATGAGACAAACAGATGACTCACCAGCTTCCTGGAGCCTGTGTGTGAGAGCGGAGAGCAGGGGGGAGGGAGAGGACAGCGCTGAGCTCCGTGAGGCAATGGCCGTTTGCAGAGCCGAAGAGAAGGAAGGCAGGAGGGGGGCGGGGACTGCCCAGCGCGCGCTTTCCAGGCGCTTCCTGTCTGCACAGACGATGGCAGGCAGCCAAGAACATAAGCCACGCCCCCCGTTACACTAACGGAGCCCGCGCTCCTCTGACCCGCTCCCCTGCTAACAGCAGCGGTGATGTGCATTCTCCAGTATTACACCTCTGCCTGAAAAGACAAAAGGTGCAGTCACCATAAGACAGTAACACACACACACACACAGGGCACTTACCCAGCTGAGCGCCACAGGGACCCCCAGGGATGTGTGACGCCATGGCCCTTCGCTCCCCCCCACGGCGGAGCTCGCAGGGACCCCTAGATGCAGTGTGCGTCTCCGCCAGGGAGCACCCTGTATCCCCCGGGGCCGGCAGGCTTATGCGGGGACCTCCTTAGGGGGTACGCAGATCCGCCAGGGGAGGGCCAGGGGTCCCAGCAGCGCTGAGACCTCTAGACCACGGGGGTCCAGGTCTCCTGGTAAAAATAAAAAATTCTTCTGAGGAGCTGCAAAGCTTACGCCTTCTGAACGTTCAACGCACATCATTTAGCATGGTTTTCCTGTGTAAACAGGCTTCTAAACCTCCGACAATCAGTAAATATTTACCAGTTAGTGGTGGTTTACTGCCACTAATCTGTCTGTGTAAATGGAGTATTAGTGGGCAAAGCAAAAATTCCAAGATTTTAGGATTTTATTTTTATATGTAACCTCTCACCGCATTAGGATGTGAATGAACATCCTGAGAAGGAGCCTGCGTGTGTGGAGGTGGCTCAGGAACTCCACAAGAAGCTGATGGTGTCTGTTAACTATTTTGAATGTGCGCTATTAATCGATGGGTTACCACAGCAGCCGGGGGCCAGCTTAAGCAGAGGCGTTCATAGAAATCATGGGGCCCCATACCAAGAGTCTATATTGATGGACTAGGCAGGGTTATAACATATTGATGCAGTCACACAAGGGCCTACTTTCCAACTTTTAAATACAGGGAGAGGACATGTTTTGTGGCTTGGACACAGAAATAATGCCCCTGCTACTGATTCCTCTTGTTTGCACACACTGATACCATTTTAATAAACCCCATAGAGTATGCTGCCCTCCACACACGGTGCGATACCTCGGAGTGAATCTCCTGTCATAATTTTCTCCCACAGTAGTCCTTACATGGACAACATGATGACCCCATGGCAAACCCCACCAGTATAATGCACCTACACTACTCCCCCCCCCACACACACACAGTATGATGCTCTTACAGCCCCCCACACATATACACACACAGTATGATGTCTTCCACAGTTCGCTCACACAGTATGATGGCCCCCAACAGTTCGCTCACACAGTATGATGGCCGCCCCACATCATGTATGATGGATCCCACAGTATACGCTTTTCTTGTTGCCAAAATAAAAAAAAACTCCGCACAGAGGGCCCGATCTAGTGACGTCATTGCACCTGCAGTGCTGAGACTTCGAGCACAGACGTACAGGCTGAATGATGAGGAACAAAGGCCATCTTTCAAAGAATGATATGCGGAAGAAGAAAGCCCTGTAGCATCAGGCTTTCCCAGCTAATGAGCGCCATAGTGGCCACGTGGTCTACCGCTATGGGCAAAATGCTTTTACCTTTAAGGCCCATCTTAGTACTTTTTACAGCAGACTGAGTGCCATAGGCAACCATGATTTCTAGTAAATACCGCAATACTGTGGTATTACAGTATATATAAGCAATCCAAGGATCACATGTTTAAGTCCACTAATGGGTACAAAAAAAATGAAAAAAAAATAAAAAGTCAAAATATAAAAAATAGATAATTTTTAACTATCCCACGTTTTCCCTATTAAAAACAAAGAAACGGAAAAAAAAACATTTGGTATCGCCACATCCGTAAAAGTCAGATGTATCAAAGTATGGAATTATGGTAATTAACCTTTACGGTAAACATTGCAGAAAAAAAAAATCAAAATGCCAAAATTGTGGGTTCTTTGTCACCTCACTTAACAAAAAAAATCCAATACAAAGCTAGCAAAACGTTATATGTGCTCCAAATTGGTATCAATAAAAACGTCAGCTCCATAAACACAAAAAGCGCTTAAATAAAAAACTCCCTGGTTCTTAGAGAGTTAAAATAGCGATCACAAGACGTTATGCCACCAAACTCATTAAGGCCTAGTACATTAATGGTGCCACAGGAACGGGCAACAGCGAAAAATGTTATTTGCAAATCTACTTTCAGCGTATGTATGTTGGCCCTTGAGGACATTGCACACGCTGCTGCCAATTCATAGTTTTCCATGAACGTTTATTTTGTGCATAGGGTAAAAGAATACATAAAAGATATTTCTTATAGATGGCAGCTAGCGTTATATTACTCCTGGTTTAGGAGCTGTGACTCTCACAATCCCTCCAGGTGAGCACCTCAAATTATTTCTTTCCCCCTCCACTGTTTTTTTTCCCTATGTTCTGTGCGCTCTATTCCCTAAACAGCTCCATTTTCAATGGACAAATCATGATGTCTAGAGATCTCAATATTCTCCTTGTCAGAGGTGCCCCCATGAGGGTTGTCAGAAGATCTCAAAAACAGCAGGTGTTGTGGGGTGTGCCTGGCATACAATAGTTAGTGCCTACCAGGGTAGAACATCCGGTGAGCAGGTGGCGGAGTCATGGGCGCCCAAGGCTCATTGATACTTGTGTGGAACGAAAGGTACAGTAGCCCCAGCTGGTCCGGTGCTGCAGAAGAAATACTGTGGCACATATTGCTGAAAAATTAAGTTTTGGCTATGAAGAAAAGATGTCAGGATAAAGTATTGCAGCTTATTACATATGGAGATGCACACTGGTCATTGTCATGCTGACCCGGTTACAGCCAAAAGCACCTACAAGGGTATATGGGCATCAGAACTGAACCATAGAGTAATAGAAGAAAGGGTTCTGGTCTGATGAATCATGTTTTCTTGTACATCACGTAGATGGGTAGAGGTGTATAACTTACCTGGGGAGAAACATGGCCTCCAGGCGCACCTTAGGAAGAAGGCAAACTCCGGGGAAGTAATCTATAGTTGTATGTGCCAAACATTACATTTTATCACCCTTTTGGAATTTTTTTATATAAACTGACCAACCCCAATATAATAAATAATACAGAATTTTACAATTTCATTGTACAATTTTTAAGTCATATCCGCACTTGGAGTATCCTACACAACCCTATATATATATATATATATATATATATATATATATATACAGTCATGGCCAAAAGTATTGAGAATGAGACAAATAGTAATTTTTCCAAAGTTTACTGCTTCATTTTTTGTAATGGCAATTTGCATATACTCCTGAATGTCAAAGAGTGATCAGCTTAACAGCAATTACTGTACTTGCAAAGTCAATATTTGCCCAGAAAATGAACTTTAACCCCCAAAACACATTTCAACATCATTGCAGTCCTGCCTTAAAAGGAGCAGCTAACATCGTTTTAGTGATTGATCCATTAACACAGGTGTGGGTGTTGATGAGGACAGGGCTGGCGATCAATCAGTCATGATTAAGTAAGAATGACATCACTGCACACTTTAAAAGGAGGCTGGTTCTTGGTATCATTGTTTCTCTTCAGTTAACCATGGTTATCTCTAAAGAAACACGTGCAGCCATCATTGCACTGCACAAAAATGGCCTAACAGGGAAGAGTATCGCAGCTACAAAAATTGCACCTCAGTCAACAATCTATCGCATCATCAAGAACTTCAAGGAGAGAGCTTCCATTGTTGTCAAAAAGGCTCCAGGGCGCCCAAGAAAGACCAGCAAGCGCCAGGACCGTATCTTAAAACTGTTTCAGCTGTGGGATCGGACTACCAGCAGTGCCGAGCTTGCTCAGGAATGGCAGCAGGCTGGTGTGAGTGCTTCTGCACGCACTGTGAGGCGGAGACTCTTTGAGCAAGGGCTAGATTCAAGGAGGGCAGCAAAGAAGCCACTTCTCTCCAGAAAAAACATCAGGGACCGACTGATTTTCTGCAAAAGGTACAGGGAGTGGACTGCTGAGGACTGGGGCAAAATCATTTTCTCTGATGAATCCCTTTTTCGATTGTTTGGGACATCTGGAAAACAGCTTATTCGGAGAAGAGGTGAGCGCTACCACCAGTCTTGTCTCATGCCAACTGTAAAGCATCCTGAAACCATTCATGTGTGGGGTTGCTTCTCAGCCAAGGGAATCGGCTCACTCACAGTCTTGCCTAAAACACAGCCATGAATAAAGAATGGTACCAGAATGTCCTCCAAGAGCAACTTCTCCCAACCGTCCAAGAGCGGTTTGGCGCCCAACAATGCCTTTTCCAGCATGATGGAGCACCTTGCCCTAAAGCAAAGGTGATAACTAAATGGCTCATGGAACAAAACATAGAGATTTTGGGTCCATGGCCTGGAAACTCCCCAGATCTTAATCCCATTGAGAACTTGTGGTCAATCATCAAGAGACGGGTGGACAAACAAAAACCAACAAATTCTGGCAAAATGCAAGCATTGATTATGCAAGAATGGACTGCTATCAGTCAGGATTTGGTCCAAAAGTTGATTGAGAGCATGCCAGGGAGAATTACAGAGGTCTTGAAGAAGAAGGGGCAACACTGCAAATATTGACTTGCTGCATTAACTCATTCTGTCAATATAACCTATTGGTACTCATAATATGATTGCAATTATATTTCTGTATGTGATATAAACATCAGACAAGCACTAATAAAAACCAGAGGCCAGCAGATCATGTGAAAATATAATTTTGGTGTCATTCTCAATACTTTTGGCCATGACTGTATATATATATATATATATATATATATATATATATATATATATATATATTCTCTATCTCAAGTCTTGGAGCAGAAATACTTCACATACAGAATCTGTTGCTATAGTGAGCTTATTGTTCTGTTCATGATTGCAGTTTGTGAGCTCCGATCTCCTTCTATGGGTGAATTTCTTTGGGGTCTTGAATCCTCTGGCTGGTTAAAACACGTGAAAACAATCCTAGATGCTGGTATCTTCATTGTAAAGGTAAGATGTGCTGTATCTGTTCATATTCTAGTGCTGCTTGTCTGATTTGTACTATTCTAGGCACGGACTGTACAAAAATGATCCTTTTAGTGCTGAGAATAAACGAGATTTGTAATTATATAAATGTGTAATATTTTACATTTAATTTGCACATTTAGGCCGTGTCAGAAGAGGGCGCCAGCGTGCTCGTTCATTGTTCTGATGGATGGGACCGCACCGCTCAGGTCTGCTCTGTATCCAGTCTTTTACTTGACCCCTATTACCGAACCATCAGAGTATTTATGGTAAGAGGTTTCATTTCATATACTCTATGTACTGGTGGAGATTTACGGAGTTGATATTTTTTGCATAGTGTAACTTTTATTTTTCCCAATTACTATTAGGTGTTAATTGAAAAAGACTGGATTTCATTTGGACACAAATTTAATCACAGGTAACCCTGGTCACTGCACATATGTTGGAAAAGTCAAACAGAGTCACTTATTTACAGAGGGCCTTTCACCAAATTTTTCATGTTGAACTGAAAACACGTTGTTGCTTCAGAGCAGAAAAAAAAATAATTGTTAGTTCTTTTTTTATTTTGCATCTCTGTTGCAGGGATATTAACAATCAAAGTATTTGTCACCTAATGAGTTAATTTTCGTTACATCCAAGTGGGTGTTATCAGAGAGCTTTCACTGTGGGGCATGTACTTCTCCTTGTACGATGTTGTCCAATTATAAACAGGCAGCAAGATGCTAGAAAAAGAACACCTCCACACCATATCTTACAGCAGGTTTCTCAGTGTGTGGGTTATAATGAAAGCCCGGATCTCCTGGTCTAACCTCCTGCATGATTAGAATATCAACTGTATTCAAATCCCATCAATCAACACATTTCAGATATGGGCCCAGCAGTCAGTGTGGGGCTAGGGTCAGCACAGCTGAGTTTAGCTGTGTCACTTTCCAAATCTTCCATCAGCTCTCCTCCTCTCAGCAAAAGAGACAAAAAAAAAACACCATACATTCTAATATAATATACTTACTGTAGTTTTTCTGTGCCATTCCCAGTCTCAGGCGGTTTTGGGAGTGCAGTCCACCTGAAAAAGATGTTGCATGCATATACCCCAATTGCATTGCTTCAGCATATTTTTTTTTTTTTTTTTTTTTTTTTAAGGTATGGAAATTTAGATGGGGATCCCAAGGAGGTGTCCCCAGTGATAGACCAGTTCCTGGAATGTGTCTGGCAGCTCATGGAGCAGTTTCCCTGTGCGTTTGAATTTAATGAGAGATTCTTGGTCCACATACAACACCATATATACTCCTGTCAGTATGGAAACTTTCTGTGCAACTGCGAGAAGGAGAGGAAGGAACTGATGTGAGAGAATATGTGCTCTGTGTATGGTCACTATAGGCTTGTAACAGAAATAGAATATGGATGGTTGACGTGTCCCTGATGCTGATCTGATCACACGGTGCCCCACAGTCTGGATAACAGCAATCACTTATAAACTGTGAAGGTTGAACCTTGGCAAAAAATTTTCAATAACTGTGCAGGAGAAAAATGTATAAAGTGATGGCATATTGGTAAGATATGCCATCACTTCAGGATTGGTGGGGGTGTCAGACCTTAGGGACTCCCACATATCCGGAGACTGAATGGGTATGTGAACCTAAACCATTTCAGTTTTTTCCTGCCCATCTGGGTCGCTGGCATCGCTGGCAGTGCCACTGTACAGAGAAACATAAGAATGGTGAAATCAAAATGCCAATAATAAAATAAGATGGGTACATGGATTTAAGAATTGCACAGTTCCTGATGTAACCAATGGTCCACTAGAAGATACTTCTTGAAGATATTCTCTGTCCTGAGTAATGTTGAAATCTTGTAGATCTTCTTTCCCAGTCACAAAATGTCCTAACCTGCAGGTCAGTAGCCAAGGACATGAGATACATCCTTGTAACTAGAGGATCATGGCTTTAAAGAGATATTCTTAAAATATCAAGCTCTCATTGAGGCCTCATTCAGACATCCGTATCCACATGTACGTGTTAATGCTAATGCTATTCACATGCCTGTGGATTTTCATGGACTATGTGTCTGTGCAAAACTCACGGAGACATGTCTGTTTTTTCTTCCAATATCACAGATGAAAAAGACCTATACAAGTCTATGGGTCCATGAAGAACATAGACAGCCCACGGATGGCATCATGGTGCTGTCCGAGATTAAAGGGGTTGTCCAGTACTTTATATTACCCCCCCAATGTGTCTCCCCGAGACCCCTAAGGATTTTTGTAATTACCTACCGTTGCAGATAATGCCTGTGAGTGGCGCTATCACTGGCCGCTCACAGGCATCACGTGACCCCCGCCGATGTCGCTGGCAGCAGCCGGGGGTCTCTGTCTTCCACGTTCCAGGTGGATGCCAGACTGTGGGCGGGGTTACCCCCCCCCACATCACACCCGGCATCCACCGCACGCTCTGCCTCTCCCCATTCATTGGGAAAGCGCGGTAGATGCTGGGAGTGACGCGTGGGGAGGAGGTGTAACCCTGCCCACAACCCAGCAGCCACCGTAGGGACCCCAGCGCTGAGTCACGCCTCACTTGTCGTGACATCAGCGTGGGGTCACGTGATGCCTGTGAGCGGCCACCGATAGCGAAGCTCACAGGCATTATCAGCAAAGTCTTAGGGGCCCCGGGGGGATACATTGGGGGGGGAGTAATATAAAGTACTGGACAACTTCTTTAACATTACAAAGCATAGGAGAAACTTTATAACATATTTATCCATACGAGAAGAACACTGATAACACAATGATGGTAAAAATGGACACACTGATACCATTTTTTCACATACCTGTTTAAACCTGTACATGTGAATGAGGCCTTCTGCTGATCACTGAAGAGCCCCATTCTCAGCATCGCTAAAAGTCCCATCGGTCAGACCTCCTGCATTCAGAAAGTTATCTCCTAACCCTTTACAGCAGTGGTTCTCAACTCCAGTCCTCAGGACCCACCAACAGGCCATGTTTTCAGGATTTCCTTAGTATTGCACAGCTGATAATTGCATCACCTGCACAGGCAATAATTCCATCAGCTGTGCAATACTAAGGAAATCCTGAAAACATGATCTGTTGGTGGGTCCTGAGGACTGGAGTTGGGGAACACTGCTGTAAAGGGACTGTCAGTACAGAAGGACTGTTCAAATCAAGTACAGGCGCTCGGTGCACCGTGGTGGGGCCAAGCAGTTCAGTGCATCTTTCCATCTACTTTTTGGAAACGGATTTTCCAATTTTGACTATGAAGCTACACAGCTACTATGCAAAGAAACACTGAAAGCTATAGAACTTGTGGCTCATTCATATAAGAGAATCAGGCACAGTTTCACCAGTTTGGTCAGTGTCAGTTTTTATCATTAGAGTTTGGCCTGAGCTTCAGTTTCTTCATCTTTTTCCATCAAACAGACCTGGAAAACTGGACAGCGCTCAGATGGCAATTAATTGTTGGCCGATTTTTTTTTTTTCACTGACCCATGGATGTGCATTGTTAATTTTGACCTGACACTCAGATAACTATCGTACTATCGTACATTTTGCCACGATTTTCCGTCTCTCAAACAATCACAGATATGTGAATGGCCCCATTCACTCTTCTAGGTACAAGTCGTATCTGGAAATAACACAAATAGGACTCGTACACAAAAAATGTCCGTCTGAATGAGCCCTTAGTGTTAGTGCAGGTTGCAGTGGTGACGGGTATACTTGCAGCTCTCATAATCTCAATATATCAGTGATGCAATCATCATCTTCCAGAATTCAGGAGAGGACCTACTCCCTCTGGTCTTACCTGTGGAAGCAGCGGTTGGATTACATGAACCCTCTGTACAGAGCAGATCACAGTCAGACCCAAGGAACTCTGAGACCACACACCACTCCATGCCACTTCAGGTAAGAGGTTATTCTGATTCCTCCTCTGCACTGAATAAAGCAGCAGAACTCTAACACACCATATACTTATCATTCATATATAGAAACATCAACCCTAACTTTACAGGTGAAAGAAGCGGGGTGACGTATCATGAGCCCAATGTGTCCTTCAGTGGTGAAATCCAAGGCCCAACACTCTTCCCACTTGTAACCATGGTCTACATTTAGGGGTTGCGTCAGAGCTCACTCGTCAGTTCTATCTTCTGCCTGGCACAAATCAATTCACTTTAGACAGATTTACTGACATCTATGACAGCTTGTGACACGGTGATTCATTTTGCACATATTTAGACTGCGATAAAGTATTGATCTTTGGGGGTCAGACCGCTGGGACCCCCAACAATCCCCAGGAGGTTCTGTAGAGCAAGCTTTGAACAGAGCAGAGGGGGAGCATGTACATCTCTACTCCATTCATTCTCTGTGGAACTGACCCCTAGCGATCAATTCCTAAATCCCGTTGATAGGGGATTACTTATATACTTGGTACAACCCCTTTAATAGGGCATGAGGATGTCCCTGATCGGGAACTTTCTATATAAACGCATAATATAAAGTCGAGTTTGGGTCAGGAGACCTGAAGCCAGTCTTTGCATTGAAGCATACTCAGACCGCAAAACACACGTGTGAATCCAGGCAAAAGCTGTTTTTTTTTTGTTTGCCTGTACAAAACAGACCAATTTTGCAAGTGTGTTAGATCCAATTTTCGGGCATATTTAGTCCACATGTCCGTTTTTATCAATGGTTTTGCCATATGCAAAAACAACGTGACAGAGGTTTCCCAAGCTTCTTCAAGTACCCAGTCAGTGAAAATGAAGAATAGCAGTAGGATGCAACTTGGATGTCCGCAAATAAGGTCAATGTAGGGGATGTCTCTGTTTATATACAGACCATCAGTCAGCAAAATAACAGAACGGACATGTGAATAGTGTAAGGATAGGATGTGTCAGTGTGCTGTCCGAGTAATGAGGCCCAACTTGCCACCACATATTTTCACTAATCTGAAGTCACCAGCCATAGATCAGCCACTGAGGGACTCATTAGGACTCGCTCACATTGCCACGTAACACGGCCGAGTGCTAGTGCTATGTGATGTTTTATCGGATAGCACTCGGACCAATAATATACTATGTTATCCGAGTGCAGTCTGATGTACGTGCACAGAGACAATGGAGAAGATGGAAAAATTAAGTCCTCCATCTTCTCCACACCTGTGCTGCAATTCTTCCATGCGAGAAAATTGGATCACACTCAGAGTTAAAGCAGAGTGTCATTAGTATAATCGGCCCAATTCTCTGGCATGGGAGAATATACAGCATTGTGAGCTAGCCCTTCATGTGTGTACCATGAGCTAGCACGTCTTAAGAACATATATCATGAGAATTGCTCGATGATAATCTTCTGTACTTGTGCATATACTAACTCTTCAAACTTATTTTTCACCATGGAAGGTTTTGGAGGGGCCTCTATAACCGATTTGAGAAAGGAATGCACCCTCGCCAGTCAGTCACTGATTTTCTACAGGCAGTAAAAGAAGAGACGCAGCAGCTGGAGGAGGAAATGGAGTTCATGGAGAAGGTGTGGTAGAAATACTGAAAATCCAGCTTCCTGGCCTATATGTTTTTGATGTTTATACCTCCACTTAGGTTTCAGTGTAAACCAATTCAGCTTTTAATGGTGACTGAGAAACAATTTTAAATGATTATATATAAAAACCCTGCACAAGATAAAAAAGAGGCAATCATTTTTAGCCGATGCCCTACGTCTTTGGTGTTCTCCAACACAATAACTGGAAGAGAGCACCATTAAAGGGAATCTGTTACCAGGTTTTTGCTACCCATCTGAGTGCAGCGCAATATAGGGGCAGAGGCCCTGATTCCAACAATCTGTCACTTACTGGGCTACCTGCTGTCATTTTGATAAAATTACTGTGTTATCTGCAGCAGACCCCGCCCACATCACTGATTGGCAGTTCTCTGACTGCTGAGCTCTGTATAACCCTGCCCACACCACTGATTGGCCACTTTGTGTATACTAGATTTGCAGAAAGCTGCCAATCAGTGATGGGGGCGGGGTTGTACAGAGCTTATGAATATGTAGGACTACCTGGCAGCAGGTTTACTAGTCCCCAATGATAATCTGCTTGCTGATAAAATAGTGATTTTATAAAAACTACAGCAATCAGACCATTAAGTGACACATCACTGTAACCAGGGTCTCTACCTTGTGTCTTTTCAATGTCAGTAATGCCTGAGCACTGTGGCGTTATGGCTTTCTTATGGCACCAGAGAAGTTTGTTCATTGGTATAAAGTTTTCAAGTAAAGGTTCATTTAGGCAGGCCAATAATTGGGTTAGGGAGCGTTCCCTCATTCCCAACTGTTGGCTGCCTAAACAGGCCATCAAACATCCAATGGAGGGGCAAAGCATTCATTGGTGTGATAATTTTTGAGCACGTTTAAAAATTATCATTAGCAGCACATTGTCCTGCGTAAACGAGAAATGTGCTGACGATAACATAAGTGCGGCCGGCCTTACTAAACAGACCATTAAACCACTGCTGATCGACTTGCATGTAGAGGTTACATTAACATGCCCTAACCCAATGTAACTTTTGCTCTTGCCTAACAATTTTTCCTTTAGAGATTAACAAAACTGGAAACTCGAGAGTCAAATGAAACCTACAAGAATCTCAATGACCAGCCAAAAATCCACAACTTCCAGATATGCATCACCAAACACTCTCCGGCTAATACGCCCCAAGATTACAGCACCAACCTGAAGCTGTTTCCCTCTCGTAGTTCATCCCAAGGTGAGGAGGACTCGGCCCTGATCCTAACCCAGGACCATTTGAAGAGCTCGGACCCCGACCTGTCGGCTAACAGTGACCAGGAATCTGGGGTGGAGGACTTGAGCTGCCGGTCTCCGAGTGGTGGAGACTCGTTACCCAGCGAGGACAGTGGGAAGGATCCCGATTCAGATGAAGCAGTGTTCCTGACTGCTTAGAGGTCTTATTAACCACTTGCTATTATATTAGTGCTTCTATTTATTTATAGGGAGTGATGTAAGCTGGGAGGGATATACTGGGGGAAAAAAAAACATATCGACTTTGTTCACATGTATCAGTGGTAGTTTGTGCAGCGGAGACCAGATACTAATGTCCTATATAGTCGGTCTGATCCAGGCAATTGAACGACTGACAATTGGAAAAGTGCATACACAGGTTGACGAAACAATGACGGGGACACAATGATCGCTAATAATCTGGTATCCTGTTATCAGCAGCACGTCTCCTGTTTACACTGAGTAATGTGCTGCCGTTAAGAATTTTAATGAATGCATAAAATGTATCGCACCCAATGAAACGGTGCTTTCCTAGTTTGTCTGCCGATTGTGGTCCTGGTTAGATGGGCCAATAATCGTATGTTGAAATGATTCCTATGAGCGCTCGTTCATCGTTTATTGGCTCTACGCCTTAAGTGCGTGTCTGCAGCCTCCGGGAATATTCAGAAACAGTTATCTTTTTTTAAGAGCCAACCTTATAATGCATTTTGTTTCATGATTTCAAACCACATGTCCGTGGAGCATGAATCCTGTCCCAATATATTTGTATATTTAAGGTTTGTCATTGACAAAGGTGCCCTGTACTGGAAATATGGACACTTACATGGTTTTCGGGTTTAGGTCCACTGTGTGAAAGATCTGAATGTGCTTTGCTTCTGTGTAAGTTGCTGGTAGACTAATGGTGGTCATCCAGGATCTGACATTGGGTATTAATTCCCTACCTCCTAGTTATGTTAGGCATGACTATCACATGTAAGGTTCTTGCCACCTGGCCGAGAAAAGTTCGAAAAAAAGGACGCAAGCATAAACTGTTTGGCCTGTGACCACAGCAATTTACAGTAAAACAATGTGATTTTCGTCACATGATTAAAACCATGACCCAATGTCTATGGCTGAATAATCCCTTAAAGACTAATGTTTTGTGCTATGGTATACCATCGGTCCGATCTTCTGTAACTTTATACTGTTTCCACATAGACTGCCAATGAAACAAAACTTCAGAATCTCATTTGGAGACTTTAAAGGGGCTGTCCAAGACTTTATTGAAGGCCTATACTTGATCATCAATGTCTGATTGATAGTGCGTGCTGTAGCTGTTCCTGTGTCAACGGTGGCCAGAAATGCTCAGGTGCCGAGCTCTGTTGACGGAGTACTACATATCGGCCACCCATTCAAATCATTAGGGGGCAGATGTGTAGTACGCAGCCGCAGCCACTATTCCCTCCACAGAGCTCCGCAGTGCAGCTCCGCTAATGAGCACCCCAATTGATCAAACATTGATGCCTTATCTTAAAGAGGTGGTCACTACATTGTATAATGCCCCCATCAAATTACACCTTTTAAATACCTGCAGCCGGGGTCACGTGATGCAGACTGAGAAGTCAGCAATAGCGCCACCCACAGGTACATATGGAAGCAGGAGGTATTTACAAAAACATTTATTTAGTTAACATGTGTAAATCGATGGGGTCATTATACAATGTAGTGGACCACCTCTTTAAAGAAAGGCCATCAATGTTAAAGTCCGGGACAACCCCTTTAATTATTAATCGGTATCGGTACAGATCTATTAGACTTTTCAGAACTTCAAAATAGGTCCATCCTTCAAACAGATGCCAAAAAGTACAGTATGTTGCAAACTTTAATGGAAGCATTCCTGTATGAATACAATATTGGAGGAAATAAAGAAAAAAAAACAAAAAGCTTTGGCACTTTTATGTAGGTCTCCAGAATATAGTGGGGAGAGACTTTCTTATTGACTTATATAAGCGAGGTAGAGCAGTAACCCCAAAGAAATTGAAAAATCAGCTGTGGTCCCTATAGGATGGCCCTACACATTGCATTTCCCATCACTTTTTTGAGAATACATTGGGGTGGAAAAATAAGATACAAATAAAGCAGATAATAAGAATTTATAGTCCAGAATTTACTGGTCACTTTTGTATTTCTGTAGGAATTCCAGCTCTGTACGTTGCAGATATCCGGCCCATCAGCGGATTAGCGGGGTCCCGCGTACTTGAATCCTTGCATGTTATCTGGGGGCTAAGAGCCATAGGGTTCTCTCTAAGTGCTTCCGACACTGGTTTTCAGAAAACGTACTGATCCTTTTATATTCGTGCTGCACGGTAGTTACATGTGGGGTCTCAGCGTCACATTACTGGGCTAGTACTAATATGGTAAGAGTCAATGTTGTGTAGTATCCCCCCGCCATCCTTTACGTGTCTGCCTGCTGCATAGCGGACGGCTGCCATCTTGAATGCTCATTGAAGCTGCTATTAGTTTTTTTTGTAAATTGCATGGATAATCTTACCAGAATAATCGTTCTCACTTCTTGACTTGTCTGCTCATTGTGACCAATATCATATTGGTTTTATAGACGAGTTTACAAGCGCTTGTAGTGCTACAATACAAGAACAAAGCTACTAGATGTAATAGGAAGATCATCATAAAATGACCGTCCCTCCCAACTGCAGATTCCAAAATCTTCTGAAGATGCAGCTTATAAGTGAGGTCCGTGATAGTCAGAAGCAGCGTCTTCTTCCCATGATCTGTGCCTGGGGTGGGAGCCCAGCGATGTAGGGGTTGAGCCGCAGTAACAGACATGGGGCCGTGTCTGCGGGGGAAGGTGGGGAATAGAGTTTTCATTTTCTAATCCAGGACAACCCTTTTAAAAGTAGAACTCCCAAAAACAATGAAAGGGAAAGCCTCTTAAAGGGACACTAATCCTCGAAATGAATGAGGGCAAAAAATAGAGCAGCTCTTACTTTTGTCCAGTCTCAACATGATCCTAAAAGAGATGGGGCCAGAGTCATCAAGAGCGGCGCTGTTCACATTGGTCTTGATGAGGAGGTGTGCTGGAGTCAGACAGACGCTCACGGTTCATGAAAAGGTGCATGCTTCTTCCTGAATTGAGAACGCACCGTGGGTCAATAAACAAATATGCAACATGGGAATGAGATTTTGTGGCTATTTATGGTACAAAGATTTAAAAAAAAAAATTCTGCACAAGCGCTGTGTGTGAGCAAACCCCAACGGTGGTGCCGCAGGTCTTTTGGGAGTTCTCCTTGATTGCAAAGGGTTTTGTGTGTTTTTTTTATATATATTATTTATGGTTTATTTATTGATGCCATCATTGCTTATTTTTGTGACGAGTATAATAAAATCATGATCTATTTTTTTATTTTGTGTTGCATATTTTGGCTGTAATTTATATGCAGAAATTGATTTTTGTTTTAAGATATTTTAAAATATGTTGTCAAGCAATATTACCCTAATTGTGACTATATCAGTACAAAGTACGTATGTAAAGTAGTTTATTCCGTAATGTGCAATTAGAATATTTTTGTAAACTCCCTTGTGTTGTGTGTGTGCTGGTGTGTATAGATTAGATTGGGCCGCTGTCCTTTACGGACATAGCATTAGAGTCATTTATGCTGCACTTATAGAAGATGCTAAAGAATTACACTACAGTTTTTTTAATACAATTTTCTTTTCTTTTTTAAAGCAATACTTTACTCACCCTCTCTGGGTCTAATGCAGAGTGTCAGCTATTTGTCACATTGACAGCGCTGCAGCCAGTCAGTGAGTTCAGTGACTCTGAGCAAGTAGTGCCGTTAACTCGGGCAAAGCTGCTGATCTCAGTTATTGGTTGCAGCGCTGTCGACATGAGGCCAAAGGACAGTAACAGACACTGGGAGCAGTGGCAGAGACCCTGTGCTGGACCCAAGGAAGGTGACTAGTGCACAGTTACAAAAAAAAAAAAAAAGCTGCACCAACAGGTTAAAGGAAAATCCCTTTAACCCTCAACTGGTGAGGTGGGGGTCGCCACACCCCAGGGAATTTTTGTTCGGCTGCCATTCATTGAAAAATGCTGGTATGAGGATACGTGTCTCACTAGCTTCCATCCATTTGTGGGTGTCAAAAATTTGTTACACTCATATGCAATCAATCGCCAATAAGAAAACGATTAAAACAAACGTGACCTTCGCATTTTCTGTAAAAATAAGAGATTTCTAAACACTGGGGTATAGGAAACCCCACCTCACCAGTTGCGTGACATAAACCCCACCTCACCAGTCGAGGGTTAATGAACCAGATAATCTGGCACAGATCAGCAATGGAATGGGGAATTTTACAAGATCAGAAGCAAGAAACTGAGCAGAAAATTAGGAAATTACCCTGATAACATTTTGAATTAGCAGCTTGTTTTTGGGCTCTATATACCAATCCAAGGGAGGTTTGTATACTTTATGACGGACATGTAATAATTCAGAATATTTGATGATTTGGAATTTATTAGATCCCCCAGGTGAATTACCCCAATACTATAAAATGGACATAAATGACACATAAATCTGTGCGGTTACAAAGTAACATTGACGCTCCTCCCAAACTCCCCGTACAGAATGACATGCCCTCGGGTCAGGAGTGTCTACAGCTTCATAGAAATATATAAAGCAGTCACGTTAGGGTCGGGAAAGTCCGTGCATGGACTGATTACCACGGACGTCTGAATGAGTCTTTATTGACTAATAAAGTCACTATTGATCACAGGGGTTAAAACGGTCAGGATTGGAGTTCATCTCCAATGTTGACCTTTGTGTAATATATACAACTCACACCTCCTGCACATGGAACAGGCATAGATTCTGGGTATGAACAATGGGCGCCCTACACTATCCACCCTAAACATGGGGAAGATGGCAGTAAAGAGTAAAGGACGGTTGTCTGGGACTTGACTCTTTTCATAAGATAGGTCATCAGCATGTGATTAAAACAGAAATGTAGAAATTTTTTGCAAATTTATTTAGAAAACAAAAACTGAAATATCACAT
>NW_027362956.1:25000-87500 GCF_046119375.1 Phyllobates terribilis | reverse complement strand
CTCTTCTTCACCTTTTGGCATGTGCAATTGTATGAGCAAGTATTCATATGAATTTATGACCTACTTAAACCTTTGAGGACCTTAAATTTTATTCAATCAAATTTTTTTCCAGTTTAAAACTATGGGACATATATGTGTCTTGGTCCTCAAAGGGTTTTTAAAGGGGCTGCAAACATAAATACGAAAAAAATAATTCAATTAGTGCTTTTTGTGTTCATTTAATTTTTATTTGAAGTCCATTTTTTTATATACCTTGAAATTAAGCCCTACCCCATGGAATGAAGCCCTACCTACATGACATCTGAGAGCTACATGGATCCCGCTTGTGAGGTTCCTGTCCGTCACTACTATTCAGTTTTAGGGTCCACTCACTAAGCCATATATTCTCTCATGCAAGAGAATAGGGCCAATTATGCTAATGACACTCGGCTCAAACTCTGTCAGAGCTTCAACTGAGTGTGATCCGATTCTCTCGCAGCACAGATATGGAGAAGATGGAGAACTTAATTTCTCCATCTTCTCCATAGTCTCTGTGAGTGTTCATCGGACTGCACTTGGATGACATCCGAGTGCAGTCCAATGTTTTACGTGCACCCGTAGACTTGTATGGGTGCACATGGTCCGAATATCGAATGAGATTATTTTCTCATGCCAATAATCGCAGATCTGCACTGTCCCATAGTATAACATAGGGCCGAGTCCTATCCGATAAAACATCACATAGCATTCGGCCGTGTTATACGACAGTGTGAGCGAGCCCTTAGAGTCAAGGAATATTTACATGCAAATGATGATATTACTCTCCAAGTGTATATTTTTTTAGGCGAGTTCATAGTAAATGCTTTGCCTTTTTGACATGTGATCAACTAAAGAACAAGAAAGATTTAGGACCTCGCCTATAGAGAAACGGAAAATAGTTTGGAGGACTTGCATGTCCTTTTTTATTTATTATGAGAAAATCATAAAAGATCCCGTTTTTTAACCATGCTGTGACTTTCTGCTGAGGGAGAGGGAGAGAGCTGCCCTATTCAGAGTCTGTAATAAGACCTGCTGACAAAAGTGTTGAAGATACAGTCTAATGTGAATTAACAATGAAAAAAAGTTAATTTAACAAATGGCTTGTATTTTTTAATACAAACTTTTTTTGTGTTTACAGCTCCTTTAAAGGGAATCTATCATCAGGTTTTTGCCACCTAATCTGAGTAATGTGTCACTTACTGGGCTGCTTAGTGTTGTTTTGATAAAATCATTGATTTGTCAGAAGGTAATTATCACTAGATGACTAGTAAGTTCTGTAGGACCCCATCACTGATCAGTAGATTTCTGTGTACACTGAGCATGGGCAGAAAGCTGCCAATCAGTGGTGTGGGCGGGGCTATACAGAGCGCAGCATTCAGAGAGCTGCTAGATCTGCAGCAGATAAAACGGTGATTTTCTCAAAATGACAACAAGCAGCTGAAAAAGTGACACATCGCTGGAATCAGGGTATCTGCCCCAATATTGTGCTGCTCTCAGATGGGGCAGCACAATTAATATTATGCCAAATTAATTTCCCGTGAAGTATCACATGATCTATCACGGGGATCATGTGACATGTCACGTGATAAATCAGGTGTGTGGAGGGGGCCCTTGCTACTCTTAATCCACCCCTGAGTGAGACTAATACTGTACAACCAAATTGGCTCAGCACAAAAGGTTTCTTCAGATGTGGAGCCAATCGGTGCAAAGCGTGTCTACATGCGGTTAAAACAGATAGTTTTATGTCCTTAAGTAATGATAGAGAATATAAAATTCATGATTTCCTCAATTGTAATTCATCAGGGGAGTCCCTGTGGATTTTCACATTGGATACCACAGGGGTTAAATTCAAGACAGGATCTGATACTGCAGTATTAAGAAATATAATTCTGCATTTATTTCCATGCATGTACACTGGGTACGGAAAGTATTCAGACCCCTTTACATTTTTCACTCTTTGTTTCATTGCAGCCATTTGGTAAATTCTAAAAAGTTCATTTTTTTCTCATTAAAGTCCACTCTGCACCCCATCTTGTCTGAAAGAAAACAGAAATGAAGAAATTTTTGCAAAATTTAATAAAAAAGAAAAACTGAAATATCACACGGGCATAAGTATTCAGACCCTTTGCTCAGTATTGAGTAGAAGCACCCTTTTGGGCTAGTACAGCCATGAGTCTTCTTGGAAATGATGCAACAAGTTTTTCACACCAGCATTTTGGGATCCTCTGCCATTCTTCCTTGCAGATCCTCTCCAGTTCCGTCAGGATGAATGGGAAACGTTGGTGGACAGCCATTTTCAGGTCTCTCCAAAGATGCTCAATTGGGTTTAGGTCAGGGCTCTGGCTGGGCCAGTCAAGAATGGTCACATAGTTGTTCTGAAGCCACTCCTTTGTTATTTTAGCTGTGTGCTTAGGGTCATTGTCTTGTTGGAAGGTGAACCTTTGGCCAAGTCTGAGGTGCAGAGCACTCTGGAAGAGGTTTTCATCCAGGATATCTCTGTACTTGGCCGCATTCATGTTTCCTTCAATTGCAACCAGTCGTCCTGTCCCTGCAGCTGAAAAACACACCCATAGCATGATACTGCTGTTATGATCTGCTACAAGAACTAAGGAAAGAGAGGAAATCTGTCCATACAATAGGACTAAGCTGATTCCTTACGATGCAGCGGGCAACCTGTTCCTTGCAAACAGACCCGCCTATGTCCGCGGCTAATCTGAACACAGACCTATAGATTAAAGGGAGGGGTCCCTAAAAGAACTAAGGACTGGGACAAAACTGGACACCTCCTGGCAGAAGTAGTAGCAGAAGAAGACAAACAGACAAAAGTATTTAGTGGTCCAAGGACCAAACAAACTAGAGAGATACAGTAGGTACAAAGCACCTGGCTAGATTAAGAGTCAAAGTAACACTGAAGTCCAGCAAAGCCTGAAGGGCGGAGCTGGAATAAATAGGCAGAAGGTCACATGACCACAAAATAGAAAAAACTAACAGGAGGGTTCTAACAACTGCCACCACCATGTTTCACTGTTGGGATTGTATTAGGCAGGTGATGAGCAGTGCCTGGTTTTCTCTACACATACCACTTAGAATTATCACCAAAAAGTTCTATCTTCGTCTCATCAGACCAGAGAATCTTATTTCTCATAGTCTGGGAGTCCTTCATGTGTTTTTGAGCAAACTCTATGCGGGCTTTCATATGAGGAGAGGCTTCCATCTGGCCACTCTGCCATAAAGGCCCAACTGGGGAAGGGCTGCAGTGATAGTTGACTATGTGGAACTTTCTCCCATCTCCCTACTGCATCTCTGGAGCTCAGCCACAGTGATCTTGGGGTTCTTCTTTACCTCTCTCACCAAGGCTCTTCTCCCACGATTGCTCAGTTTGGCTGGACGGCCAGGTCTAGGAAGACTTCTGGTGGTCCCAAACTTCTTCCATTTAAGGATTATGGAGGCCACTGTGCTCTTATGAACCTTGGGTAATGCAGAAATTTTTTTATAACCTTGGCTAGATCTGTGCCTTGCCACAATTCGGTCTCTGAGCTCCTTGGGCAGTTCGTTTGAGCTCATGATTCTCATTTGGTCTGACATGTAGTGTGAGCTGTGGGGTCTTATATAGACAGGTGTGTGCCTTTCCAAATCAAGTCCTATCAGTTTAATTAAACACATTTGGACTCCATTGAAGGAGTAGAACCATCTCAAGGAGGATCACAAGGAAATGGACAGCATGTGACTTAAATATGAGTGTCTGAGCAAAGGATCTGAATACTTATGACCATGTGATATTTCAGTTTTTCTTTTTTAATAAATTTGCAAAAAAATTCTATATTGCTGTTTTTTTCAGTCAAGATGGGGTGCTGAGTGTACTTTAATGAGAAAAAAATGAACTTTTTAGAATTTATCAAATGGCTGCAATGAAACAAAGAGTGAAAAATTTAAAGGAGTCTGAATACTTTCCGTACTCACTGTATGTATCTATATAAACTGCTCCAAAAATAAAGGGAACACTTAAAACAACAGAATATAACTCCAAGTAAATCAAACTTCTGTGAAATCAAACTGTCCACTTAGGAAGCAACACTGATTGACAATCAATTTCACATGCTGATGTGCAAATGGAATAGAGGATAGATGGAAATTATTGGCAATTATCAAGACACCCTCAATAAAGGAGTGGTTCTGCAGGTGGGGACCACAGACCACATCTCAGTACCAATGCTTTCTGGCTGATGTTTTGGTCACTTTTGAATGTTGGTTGTGCTTTCACACTCGTGGTAGCATGAGACAGACTCTACAACCCACAGAAGTTGCTCAGATAGTGCAGCTCATCCAGGATGGCACATCAATGCGAGCTGTGGCAAGAAGGTTGGCTGTGTCCAGAGGCTGGAGGCGCTACCAGGAGACAGGCCAGTACACCAGGAGATGTGGAGGGGGCCGTAGGAGGGCAACAACCCAGCAGCAGGACCGCTACCTCCGCCTTTGTGAAAGGAGGAACAGGAGGAGCACTGCCAGAGCCCTGCAAAATGACCTCCAGCAGGCCACAAATGTGCATATGTCTGCACAAACGGTTAGATACTAACTCCATGAGGGTGGTATGAGGGCCCGACGTCCACAGATAGGGGTTGTGCTCACAGCCCAACACCATGCAGGACGCTTGGCATTTGCCACAGAACACCAGGATTGGCAAAGTTGCCACTCGCGCCCTGTGCTCTTCGTAGATGAAAGCAGGTTCACACTGAGCACATGTGACAGACGTGACAGAGTCTGGAGACGCCGTGGAGAGTGACATCCTTCAGCATGACCGGTTTGGCAGTGGGTGAGTAATGGTGTGGGGTGGCATTTCTTTGGAGAGCCGCACAGCCCTACATGTGCTCGCCAGAGGTAGCCTGACTTCCATTAGGTACCGAGATGAGATCCTCAGACCCCTTGTGAGACCATATGCTGGTGCGGTTGGCCCTGGGTTCCTCATAATGCTGGACAATGGCAGACCTCATGTGGCTGGAGTGTGTCAGCAGTTCCTGCAAGATGGAGGCATTGAAGCTATGGACTGGCCCGCCCGTTCCCCAGACCTGAATCCGATTGAGCACATCTGGGACATCATGTCTCGCTCCATCCGCCAACGTCACGTTGCACCACAGACTGTCCAGGAGTTGGCGGATGCTTTAGTTCAGGTCTGGGAGGAGATCCCACAGGAGACCATCCGCAACCTCATCAGGAGCATGCCCAGGCGTTGTAGGGAGGTCATACAGGCACGTGGATATATATATATATATATATATATATATATATATATATATATATATATATATATATATATATGCCTTTTTGTCATTCTAGTAGTAGGGCCATAATTAAGACATGATTTGTTGAAACGTGTAGGTCTGTAAGCTATGATAGTTGCACATTTGCTGTATTCTTTGTGGAGCAGTGTTTTATATGGCTAATAAAAGCTAAGTTTTAATATTTTTTCTACTAAACAAACCTTTACGCTGGATCATTTGCACTTTTCCCTTGTCTGACTGCACTTACGTTTTGCCCTGGTACCACTTATCTGCATCTCCAGAAGTTTCCCATTTCTCTATTATACTCTTCAAATTACATTTTGAGACTTTCTCCTCCTGCTGTTGCACATATTTTTTTCCCTTCATCTGCACAGGTATCATTAATCTATCAACTATAATGGCCGTACCAGGTCCTGCAGGTCCTGTATCCCGTACACATGACGTGGGCAGTGCACGGCATGCCGCTAGTTTTTATTCTGAGTGCTCTTATATACGGTGGTAGTTTTACACAATGTTGAGCCTGTGATTTGCAGAGTGAAATGTCTGACTGCTAGAACAGAAGTATACGGCAGATTCTACAGCATGGATACATAAAGGACGTCCTGGGGGAATATACCTCCCTCCAACACTCGTCCAGTCCCTGCCTCACACTAGAGACATTTATAATAACTCCAGGACTATGGAGCTGGTCATTTTCTCATAATCTGTGGCCATTATTAGTGATCTCACATTGTACGGTAATATCACCCTGGAGGTTGTGATGTATTTAGTGTAATAGCGCCATCTAGAATATACAGTATATATCAGGCGATACCATGCTTACTATAGTTAGTCGTCTTCTGTGCCCTCTATAGCTATCTATTATACTTTATATTTCTTTATAATAATTTATAATAAATTACTCGATAGTTTTACAGCTTTATGATGTTTATTAATCTGCTGAAATGATAAAAGAAAGTCGAACCTTACAGTGGACACAGGTGGAAGTGTCCTCCATGATGGTGTAGGCTGAGGTGGAGCAAGTATTTAGTCAGTGGGGGATCGAGATGACGAGTATTCCCCAGGGTTCCCTGTTATCAGGGAGGGACCCGGTGTATGCAATCAAAAGATCTTATCCTCTGACCGGCTTTGTGCCATCAACAGGTAATGATCCTCTGTCCGGCTGTGTGCCATCAACAGGTAATGACCATCCGGCAGTCCGACATCAACTGGTCATCACCCTCCAGCTGTGTGCCATCAACAGGTAATGACCATCCGGCAGTGCGCCATCAACAGGTAATGACCCTCTGGCTATGGCCATCAATAGGTCATCACCCTCCGGCTGTGTTCCATCAACAGGTAATGACCATCCGGCAGTGTGCCATGAACAGGTAATGACCATCCGGCTGTGTGCCATCAACAGGTAATGACCATCCGGCAGTGCACCATCAACAGGTAATGACCCTCTGGCTATGGCCATCAATTGGTCATCACCCTCCGGCTGTGTGCCATCAATAGGTAATGACCATCCGGCAGTGCGCCATGAACAGGTAATGACCATCCGTCTGTGTGCCATCAACAGGTAATTATCCTCTGTCCGGCTGTGTGCCATCAACAGGTAATGACCCTCTGGCTATGGTCATCAATAGGTCATCATCCTCCAGCTGTGTGCCATCAACAGGTAATGACCCTCTGGCTATGGTCATCAATAGGTCATCACCCTCCGGCTGTGTGCCATCAACAGGTAATGACCCTCTGGCTATGGCCATCAATAGATCATCACCCTCCGGCTGTGTGCCATCAAATGTTTTTATCTTCTGTCCAGTTTTGTGCCATCAAGAGGTAATGACCCTCCAGCTGTGGGCCATCAACAGGTCATCACCCTTCGGCATTTAGGCTTCTTGTCTTCTGTAAGATGCGATTCTTGAGTCTCCTGATGCTAAAAAATATTTAAAAAATCACCGATTAAACTAATAATCTATCTTGTACATAAGCATCACAATTTATAATCTATCTAGTGCATAAGTATGACAATTTAGCTCACAGAACATACACTATGGTAAAACATTAGACCCTACAAGCAGAAATTTGCTAAACTAACATAAATATAACTGACAAATCAGTAGAAAAATCGCTACCAATGGCACAGCTCTCTTCACATCAACCTGTAACCATAGTAGATAAGAAATAGAGGACAATGCTCATAGTCAGTTATCAACAATTCGGCATGGGGCATCCCACCAGAGACATTATAATATCTAGTAGATTATAGATGGCAATAGAATTTACCAACAAGCACATAGTACGCCAAACTCAAGTACATAGTATGCCAAACCTCGACACGTTTTCCTAAAATAGGTTCATCAGAAGCACATACTAGACAGTGATACTTAGCAAAGCGTTCATAGATATATGCGCCATATGATAAGGTGCTAAAGTGCAAGTGTGTGACAAAATATCCATGCGATTTCAGGTGCAATGCTGCATTGTATGTAGTAAGATGGTGCCCATCAGACAGCATGTATAGGACTAACCTGTGATGAAAACACGAGCAATGGGAAAGTTCAAGCAGTTGCCTTCTCAATCTTCCTCGCCTCTAAGACATCTAAGGAAACATCTTCTCCTCTTGATTTTGGGTTGAGGTGTTGTAGGCATTTCAGGCTCTGGCATTCTAGGTTCTGACATACTAGGTTCTGACATGGTAGGTTCTGGTGTTCTAGGTTCTGGTGCTCTTGGCTCTGGAATTCTGGGTTGTTGGCTTCTTTGAAAAATCAGTAACCTCTCTTTAAGCTCCGTGGAACTTCGAGCTCTTCTTCCTATATTGTTGTGAGGGATCATTCTGACCCAGACAATATCACTGAACGCCACTTTATAGTTGCAACTAGGAACCTTTTTCGCATCCTGCGGTGCAGGAGCCATGGATGGAGTAGAACATTTGCCATTGGGCAGGACAGGTGTTCTCCTGGAGTCTTGCTTCTGAATCTGAGGGATGCAAATCGGCTCCTTACAAGCACTTTGTTCCTTCAGAATGGTTTTGTTCTCAGGAGTTTTCTGATTGTTTCACCAGGTTCAGACATTGCCCACTTGCTCAGGACAAGACTTAAGGCCAAATACTCTAGTATTGTCAGTAGTGTCATCACCGCAACAAAAACTGCGTCACGGAAGAGCCAAAGAGGAAGATTGATGGAAGCTTGATAGGTGCTTCTTCTGAGATCCACGGGTAGTGGGTCATCCTATAATAAAGAAAAAAAACATAATAAAGTCCTGTATATTTATACCCAATCCAGTCAAACAGAGAGCCCTTGTTATTATACAGTGATGGATACATTATCAAGCAACTTTCAGAAATATCCCATTGAGAAGATCAGGAAGAAGTTTGGGATTCACCTCCAGGGTCCATGGAATATTATTTACAGTTGGACTTTCATATGACGGACGGTCACGTGTCCAGTATGAGAAGTCCTGCAAGAGGCGATATTCTCATTAGCTGATCCTTGTGACCTCCATATTGATGAGAACATACTCGCCCTCAGTGTACTGTAATGTGGGGGGTAGAGCAACGTAAAGCACAGAAATGATAGGATGATACTCATCATCTCCAGAGGTCTCTCAGCACCAAGGTATGGTCAATGAGATACAAGCTGCAGATGGGCCGAGGCTTCTAATATACCCAGGGGTGACATCACAAAGCCCTCTGTGACATCATTGCACAGTTCTATCCATCATGTCACTGATACTTTGGACCTAACTAAATGTCTAAAAGAGAACCCTTCCACATGATTTCCAATCACGGAGCAGCTTCAGTTTTTCAAGAAAAGTTTAAAAAATATAATCTGTGCTGTGATTGGTCACAATGGCACATGAAGCAGAACGTCTTTAGATCTTTTAAAGGGAAAGTGTCAGCAATTTTTTTACAATTGTAAAATTGTAAAGTATTTATATTTATATATAAATACACATATATATTTAAAAAGGTTTTAATGGTATAAAATCTGAAAAAAATATTTTAACTCTTTTGATGTTTTCATCTTGTAAACACTAGGGGGAGCAGCTGCTGATATTTCCATGAAAACAGAATACAGCTAGCTCGCATTACGACTGCAGTAAAAGTGGGCGGGATCTGCTCACATGGGTGTGATGTCACTCCTCCCCTTCTGGGCGTTTGCAAAAAGGTAAATGAGACTGTAGTTTAGGATCACAGTGCGGAGCGATCACTGGTGACTGCAAAGTGATATATAAGGGACAACACCAAAGTCATTAATCACTACAAGGACAAGGCAGGAATGTGGGAGTCAGAGGGGTCACCCCACACTTATATCCCCTCTGACTGTCACTTCCTAAGCTCCTTTCCCTGCCATAACCTCTTATTCCCGCAGGTAAATTCTTACAGGACCCCCCTCCCCATCCCCTTCCCCTGCCGCAGCTGATTCTAAACGTCCTCCATATGTAATAATAGACAGGTACTCACCGGCAGCCTATGGTAATTCACAGGGTAGAACAGGGTACAGCACAGAAACAATATGGCGATCCTCATTGTCTCCAGGGGGTATCTCAGCACCAAGATATGGCCAATGAGATATGAGCTCCAGGTGGATGGAGCCCCCTTATATACCCCAAGGGTGACATCACAACGCCCTCTGTGACATCATCACCCACAACATTCCGTCACATGACATCACCCAGCACCAGCATCATGTGACCCAGCATAAATAGAAAGTCCTTGTTGGCTATAGCAACTATTCAAAACTAAGTTTAAACTTTTCCAACAGCTAAAGGCGGCTCTGTGATGGCAGTTTCTTCTTGTGGACGGTTGTGATAAATCTGCAGAACATCTACATAACGCGACATGTAGAAAATCCTGTCTTTTCCCCTCTGTTCTTCCTCTGGTGCTACAGAGACGGATAGAAGGAGCTTTTCCAGACCTTACAGTGCACAATATGGGACCTAATCACTGATATCCCAGATCTGCTCAGTACAAGCATACCGCCAACCTATGAGGACTAGAAAGAGGGCGAAACCATGCGGCACGCGTAGTCTGGCCACGCCCCTATCCACACCCCAAGCCACGCCCTTTTTATGCCTTGGCAGGAGGAGATGTCTGTACAAAGCGCAAGTTATCAAAAGGCTGAAGGAACACTTTATCAACATGAATGAAGGTTTTGAAGGGCATCCACTGTCCCGGCACTACCGGAAGTTCCACAACCAATCTTATAAGGACACTAAGTTTTGTGGGATCCGATTAGTCCCCAGAAAATGGAGGGGAGGTGATTACCTGAGATTAATGTCGCGGATGGAATCCAAATGGATCTTCACATTAAATAGCTTGGCTCTGAAGGGCCTTAATCACGAGAGTCAGCTGTATGCCTTCAACTCGCAGCGGTATATACTGTATGTATTTTTTATCCCAGTACCAATTGAACATTTACATTGCACTTTTATGAACCTCCTTATATTTTATCAATATAATATGTCTTTTGGATATATTCCTTTGAATCCACCTATTTTATATATGTATTTGTTTCTATACATTGATACCCCTATTGGAGATACTATATAATGTTTTTATTTTTCTCCTTCATTTTTTCCTTTTTATCTCTGGATGGTACTAAGTGCCGAATTTATACTATCCTGGTAATATACACTGATTAACAGACTGTTTTTTATAGCCATCAGAAATATAAGTATATAATTTTTATTCATTTTTAACTAATTGTGAAAGTTTGAACAAAGTCTTTTTTATTATTATTTTTTTCACACACAGTCTATTCTTATTGGAATTCTATCTTAGTTCTATTGCACCTCCATATGTCCTTTTGCACCGTCTTGTTAGTATTGGATCTTCCTCCATTTCTTTGGTTGTATTATCTTTGTGGGGGGCGTTTGGACTTTATTAGGTTACCAGTTTGACTACCAGCGAGAAGCTGACGAAGAGGAACTGTGAGTCCTCGAAACGCGTAGTTTTTTTTGGCCTATACAGGACATCGAAGGAGAAGGAGAGAGTCAAGGCACAGGGATAAGCCCTCCTGATATCCAGAAGATATATATAACCATATCATATTATTGATACAAAATATAAATGCACAGAGTCAATAAAATCATTTAAAAACACCAAACCCCATCCTTACTTTGCAGGATACCTATTCCAAAGGTGTATCTAGGTTTTCTGGCACCCGGTGCAGCAGGGGCTGGCTGGCACATTTTAGCCTGGGGGGCAAGCACACAGCAGTGGCCCATGAGTAGCGGCCCATCCTTAACATGTTTATTACCAGATGCATCATAAGCCTATATTCACACGACCGTATTGTCTAAGTGCTGCCCGTGAAAAAACCTGACAGCACTTGGACCAGTTCAGATGAGTGTTTGTAGTGGTCAGACATAGTACATATTATTCTTATATATTACTTAATGTTGAGCGATACCTTCCGATATCGGGAAATATCGGATCGGATAAACCAATGCAAGTCAATGGGACGCTAATATCGGAATGCCATCCCAGCGTGAGAGAATTCTCCTGATTGTTTAAAAGCCGGCAGGCGGTAAAAAGCCGCCGGCTTTTAAACAATCACACAGCCCCATACTGCTTCCCCGCAGCCTCCCACCCCGATCCTGCGCTCCCCCCGCCACCTCACATCCCGATCGTAAGTTAGGACCGGGCGGGGAGCGCAGCACCAAGGAGCAGGGAGCGAAGGACCCAGGCGGGGAAGCCGGCAGGGAAAAGACTTCACCGCCGGCTTTCCCGTTTTGTGCTGCGCTCTCCCGCCGGTTATTTCAAATGAACAGCTGAGGTATCAGGTGATGCTGATCAGCTGTTCATTTGAAGTAGCTGCGGTGCCCTCAGAGGGTTCATGTGAGTTCATGCTTCACTGCATGAACTCACATGAACTTTCCCACGGCCGCACAGGTCAGCCTCACCTCCCAGACCATCAGACCCATCATGATTGGAGTGTGCGCGGGTGTCTGTGCGATGTGTGCGGGTGTGTGCGCGATGTCTGCGGGTGTCTGCGTGCAGGCAGACATAGGCCGATGTGACACTACTACTCACATCGGCCTTTGTCTGTCCCACGTCCACTCGTGCCAGCAGGATCAGCTCGATGGGAGCAGTAGTTCCCATCAGCCTGATCCTGCTATTTAAACTGCCCCATATGTTATTTTTGCCCCTATACATCTTTTATGTTTTTAGGCCCCCCACATATTTTTTTTGTTTTTGGTCCCCAATAAATTTTAAATACATTTTTCATTGGTGGCCAGTGGTTACCTAAAATAAATTAGTTCATACATTACCTGATCGCCACCTAAAATAAAGTAAAAAATAAAAAACTACACCTATACTCACCTAGACACCGGTTTATGCAATGATGGGGCTGCTTTACGGCCCCGTCATTCTAGCGGCGGCAGTGGTTTAGAGCGGTCACATTTTATGTGGCTGCTCTAAACTGGAGATCTTCGTGGGACACTCGTGGACTACTACGGAGGGGTAAGGATAAGGTTGTGGTTTATTATTTTATATTTTATTACAGGAGATCGATGGCTTCGGGGAATTAGGTGTCTAGGTGAGTATAGGTGTAGTTTTTTATTTTTTACTTTATTTTAGGTGGCGATCGGCGGGGACAGGTAATGTATGAACTAATTTATTTTAGGTAACCACTGGCCACCAATGAAAAATGTATTTAAAATTTATTGGGGACCAAAAACAAAAAAAATATATGGGGGGCCTAAAAACATAAAAGATGTATAGGGGCAAAAATAACATATGGGGTGTAACGGGTCCGGGAGGCGGAACCTCTGAGCTACTATACAAGGGGGCGGCCCTTGTAAGGGAGCGGGTGGCAGTCTCTGGGTGAACGGACAGGGAGTTACGGCAAGTGATCAGGGCAGTCTCTGGGTAAGGGGTAGGTACGACCTGTGATGGCAGAGCCTCCGGGTAGGCTAGCAGGCAGATGGTAGATGTGTGCTCCCAGGTGAGCAAGCGAGAGTCTCTGGAATAGCAGGTGGTCACGGCACGTGACGGCGGAACCTCCGGGCTGGCAGGCAGGTAGGTAACGGAGAAGCGCTCCCAGGTGAGCGGGCAAGAGTCTCTGGAATAGCTGGTGGTCACCGCACGTGACAACGGGACCTCCGGGCTGGCAAGCAGGCAGGTAACGGAGATGCGCTCCCAGGTGAGCGGGCAAGAGTCTCTGAGATAGCTGGTGGTCACAGCACGTGACAACGGAGCCTCCGGGCTGGCAAGCAGGCAGGTAGCGGAGAAGCGCTCCCAGGTGAGCGGGCAAGCTGGTCCATAGACAGACTGACCGGAGTTGTAAGGCAGACCGTCGGACCTCAGGCAAGCAGGCAGGTAGCTGATGTGCGCTCCCAGGTGAGCGGACAAGTTGGTCCTTAGACAGACTGACCGGAGTTGTAAGGCAGACCGTCGGACCTCAGGCAGGCAGGCAGGTAACAAGTATTCAGGCAGGAATCAGGCAGGTAACTAGCAGGAAACTGGCAGGAAACTGGCAGGTAACTGGCAGGTAACTGGCAACGGGACCTGAGGGCTGAAGCACAGGTGAGACACAGGTGCAAACAACATTGCTCGGGCACCTCCATTTTGGAGGAGGTGCCTTATATATGATGAAGTCCTCCGGCCATTGGCCGGGGACTCCTTAGGACGGCGCGCGCGGCCCCTTTAAGAGGAGGGGAGCGCGCGCGCGCGCGCCCTAAGCACAGGGGCCGGGAAGGAGCGCGCGCTGAGAGCAGAGCGGGAGGAGGACGCCGGGAAGGAGCGCGCGCTGACAGCAGAGCGGGGAGAGGACGCCGGGCACGGAGCAGAGCGGTGAGGGGAGCAGCGTCCCTGCCTAGCAGAGGGCAGGGACGCCAGCGCTACAGTACCCCCCCCTTTAGGCCCCCCCTTTTTTAGGCCAGACAGAAATTTAGCTAGGATGAGAGGGGCATGGATGTTCTCCCGGGGCTCCCACGTTCTCTCCTCAGGACCAAACCCCTTCCAATCTACCAGAAAAAAGGTCTTTCCTCTTACCCTTTTGGTGGCAAGAATGTTCTCTACCTCAAACTCGTCCTCAGCAGAAACCGGAGCAGGAGGCGTACCTGTAGACTTGGAAAAAGAGTTAAGCACCACAGGTTTGAGGAGAGACACATGGAAGGAGTTAGGGATCCGTAAGTTGGCCGGGAGTTTCAATTTATAGGCCACCGGGTTGATCTGACTGATGACCTCCAGTGGGCCGATGAACCGAGGCCCTAACTTATAGGAAGGGATCTTGAGCCGGACATATTTGGACGAGAGCCAGACTTTATCCCCAGGGCGGAATTGAGGAGGGTCCAGACGTTTTTTGTCAGCGTGTCTTTTCATACGCTCGGATGACAGAAGGAGTGCGGACCGGGTACTCTCCCATATGGAGGAAAATTTGTTAACAAGAGATTCCGCAGCCGGATTGTCCGCCGAGGTGGAGACGGGAAACGGGATCCGAGGATGCTGACCGTAGACTACAAAAAACGGGGATTTGGAGGAAGACTCGCTCTCGTGATTGTTGTACGAGAATTCGGCCCATGGCAGGAGATCCACCCAGTCAGAATGGTGGGCATTAACGAAGTGCCGAAGGTAACTGGTCAGGTTCTGATTGATCCGCTCCACTTGACCATTAGACTGTGGGTGGTAAGCGGAGGAGAAGTCCAGGGTGACGTCCAGCAATTTACAAGTGGCTCTCCAGAAACGGGAAGTGAACTGTACCCCACGATCCGACACAATGTGACGGGGCAGGCCATGAAGACGGAAGATGTGGCGGATAAAGTCTTTAGCCAGCTCGGGTGCAGACGGAAGACCTGGCAGTAGAATGAAGTGAGCCATCTTGGAGAAGCGGTCAGCGACCACCCAAATGACCGTACAACCGGCAGAGACGGGTAGATCAGTAATGAAGTCCATCGCTATATGCTGCCAGGGGGCAGCAGGTACTGGCAGAGGTAGGAGGCGGCCGGCCGGCAGGTGTCTCGGAACTTTGTTGCGGGCGCAGGACACACAGGCAGAAACAAAGTCTATTACATCCTTGTGCAGGTTAGGCCACCAGTAGTGCCGGGTAATAAGCTGGAGGGTCTTTTTCTGACCGGCGTGGCCAGCTAGTTTAGACGAATGACCCCAGTGTAGGATCTTCTCCCGATCAGGTACTGGTACGAACGTCTTACCAGGAGGAAGACGATTTAGACTCACGGGAGCCACCTGCATTACTCTGGCGGGATCGATGATATGTTTCGGATCCTCCTCGAGATCAGACACCAGAAAGGACCGAGACAAGGCGTCCGCCTTGACGTTTTTGTCAGCCGGGCGAAAATGAAGGACAAAATCAAAACGAGCAAAAAACAAGGACCACCGGGCTTGGCGCGGGTTAAGTCTCTGGGCATGCTGGAGGTAAGCCAAGTTCTTGTGGTCAGTGTAAATTATTACCGGGTGAAGAGCCCCCTCGAGCAGGTAACGCCACTCCTCCAATGCCAGTTTGATGGCCAATAACTCTCGGTCTCCTATGGAATAGTTGCGCTCAGAGGAGGAGAAGAGTTTAGAGAAGAAGCCACAAGTTACCATCCTCCCGGAAGATGATTTTTGAGTAAGTACCACTCCGGCTCCAGAGGAGGAGGCGTCAACTTCCAGGAAGAACTGTTTGTTGCCATCTGGGCGATGCAGCACCGGGGCGGAAGAGAAGGCCTGTTTAAGGGAAAGAAAGGCCTCCTCTGCTTCGGGTGGCCACTCTTTGGGATTAGTACCTTTACGGGTGAGCGCAGAAATTGGGGCCGTCCGGGAAGAGAAGTGTGGTATGAAGAGGCGGTAGTAGTTGGCGAAGCCCAGGAATCGCTGAATGGCCTTCAACCCCTCCGGTCGGGGCCATTTCTCGATGGCAGACAGTTTCTCAGGATCCATTTGTAGGCCGGTCTGAGAGATAATGTAGCCCAGAAACGGAAGCGAGGTCTGCTCAAAGAGGCACTTCTCAAATTTAGCGTAGAGATGGTTCTGCCTTAGCCTGAGCAGGACCTGACGAACGTCCCTCCGGTGAGTCTGGAGATCCGGAGAGAAGACCAAGATGTCGTCCAGGTACACCACTACGCAGGAGTAGAGAAGGTCCCGGAAGATGTCATTGACCAACTCTTGAAAGACGGCAGGAGCGTTACAGAGACCAAAGGGCATTACCAGGTATTCATAGTGGCCGTCCCGGGTGTTGAATGCCGTCTTCCATTCATCCCCCTGACGAATACGAACCAGGTTGTACGCCCCACGAAGGTCCAGTTTGGTGAAGATCCTAGCCCCCCTCAGGCGATCAAATAATTCTGGAATGAGCGGAAGGGGGTACTTATTCTTCACCGTGATCAGGTTTAGGCCTCTATAGTCTATACAGGGACGGAGAGAGCCGTCCTTCTTTTTGACGAAAAAGAAGCCTGCTCCCGCCGGGGAGGTAGATTTCCGGATGAGTCCTCTGGCCAGATTCTCCTCAATATATTCGGACATTGACCGGGTCTCAGCAGCGGATAAAGGATAGATACGCCCACGGGGAGGAGTAGTACCGGGTAGCAGATCGATGGGACAGTCGTATGGTCTATGTGGTGGTAATGTCTCTGCCTCCTTTTTATTAAAGACATCTGCATAAGACCAATAAGGAATCGGAAGTCCAGGTAGATTAGCTGGGGTAGGAGAGGGACGGACGGGATGGACGGGAACCAGGCAGGTTTTATGACAGTCTTGTCCCCAGCGAAGGACCTCTCCGGTTTGCCAGTCTAGCACGGGTGCATGTCTCTGGAGCCAGGGCAGACCTAGCAAGAGGGCGTGAGAGAGTCCAGGCAGAACATGAAAGGAGATACTTTCAGAATGCAGCATTCCCACCTGCAGGGTAATGGATTCGGTGATGAGTTGAATGGGGCGAGGTAAGAGGCCCCCATCCACGGCAGCGACAGACAAGGGTACAGCCAGAGGTTTGGTGGGGATGCGGTATTTCTCAACCAGGGACTGTGAAATAAGGTTCCCGGCTGCTCCAGAGTCAAGTTGGGCTAGTTCGAAATAACGGTTCTCCCCGTAGATGATCGAAACTGACAACAGCAGGGATGGAGAGGATTTATTCTTGTCTAGGTGGACCTCTCTGAGCGAACCTAGACACAGGCGTTTCCCGACCTCTCCGGGCAGGCACGGATCCGGTGCTCCTTACTGCCACAGTAGAAGCAGCTCCCCTCGGCACGGCGTGAGTCCTGACGGGTTTTGACCATCTTGGTCTGGTCGACCTGCATAGGCTCAGGAGAGTGTACCTGGGGAGAGATGGAGGGAATGACGGGTTTCTGGAAAGTAGGGGCTAAACGTGGAATCCTTCTCTCACGGGTGACCTCTTTGGCACGCTCCTGGAACCGTAGGTCAATCCGGGTGGCAAGGGTTATTAGATCATCGAGAGAGGTAGGAATGTCCCGACCAGCAAGTTCATCTTTAATACGACCGGACAGACCCTCCCAGAAGACGGATACCAGAGCGTCGTTATCCCAGGCCAGCTCCGAGGCAAGGGTGCGGAACCGTATGGCATATTGGCCCACGGTGAGACCCTCCTGACGGAGGCGTAGCAGAGAAGATGCGGATGAGGTCTTCCGTCCGGGTTCGTCGAAGACTTTCCGGAAAGCCGAGAGAAAAGCTGGCAAGTTGGACACCAGGGGGTCTCCTCTCTCCCATAGAGGATTTAGCCAGGCCAGGGCCTCCCCGGTGAGATGGGACATGATAAAGGCAATTTTGGCCCGGTCGGAATTAAACTGATGGGACAAAAGTTCAAAGTGCAGGGTGCACTGATTTATGAAGCCCCGAGCCTGGACGGGGTCGCCTCCGAAGCGAGGAGGTGCAGAGAGCCGGGGTCCGGGGTAGGATACCATAGTATTAGTGGGCAGCGGAGCTGCCGGATTGCAAGATATGGCACTGGCGGAGGTTGTTGGTGGATCAGACAGAGTGTTCAGGCGAGTATTAACATTCCGCAGGTGACCCAGGATGGCCTCCTGTTGGGACCTCTGACGGGACAGTTCAAGACAGAGGTCCGAGAGCGAGGGAGCTTGGGTGCCACCGGGTTCCATGGCCCGAGCAAAACTGTAACGGGTCCGGGAGGCGGAACCTCTGAGCTACTATACAAGGGGGCGGCCCTTGTAAGGGAGCGGGTGGCAGTCTCTGGGTGAACGGACAGGGAGTTACGGCAAGTGATCAGGGCAGTCACTGGGTAAGGGGTAGGTACGACCTGTGATGGCAGAGCCTCCGGGTAGGCTAGCAGGCAGATGGTAGATGTGTGCTCCCAGGTGAGCAAGCGAGAGTCTCTGGAATAGCAGGTGGTCACGGCACGTGACGGCGGAACCTCCGGGCTGGCAGGCAGGTAGGTAACGGAGAAGCGCTCCCAGGTGAGCGGGCAAGAGTCTCTGGAATAGCTGGTGGTCACCGCACGTGACAACGGGACCTCCGGGCTGGCAAGCAGGCAGGTAACGGAGATGCGCTCCCAGGTGAGCGGGCAAGAGTCTCTGAGATAGCTGGTGGTCACAGCACGTGACAACGGAGCCTCCGGGCTGGCAAGCAGGCAGGTAGCGGAGAAGCGCTCCCAGGTGAGCGGGCAAGCTGGTCCATAGACAGACTGACCGGAGTTGTAAGGCAGACCGTCGGACCTCAGGCAAGCAGGCAGGTAGCTGATGTGCGCTCCCAGGTGAGCGGACAAGTTGGTCCTTAGACAGACTGACCGGAGTTGTAAGGCAGACCGTCGGACCTCAGGCAGGCAGGCAGGTAACAAGTATTCAGGCAGGAATCAGGCAGGTAACTAGCAGGAAACTGGCAGGAAACTGGCAGGTAACTGGCAGGTAACTGGCAACGGGACCTGAGGGCTGAAGCACAGGTGAGACACAGGTGCAAACAACATTGCTCGGGCACCTCCATTTTGGAGGAGGTGCCTTATATATGATGAAGTCCTCCGGCCATTGGCCGGGGACTCCTTAGGACGGCGCGCGCGGCCCCTTTAAGAGGAGGGGAGCGCGCGCGCGCGCGCCCTAAGCACAGGGGCCGGGAAGGAGCGCGCGCTGAGAGCAGAGCGGGAGGAGGACGCCGGGAAGGAGAGCGCGCTGACAGCAGAGCGGGGAGAGGACGCCGGGCACGGAGCAGAGCGGTGAGGGGAGCAGCGTCCCTGCCTAGCAGAGGGCAGGGACGCCAGCGCTACATGGGGCAGCTAAAATAGCTACTGCTCCCATCGAGCTGATCCTGCTGGCACAAGTGGACGGGGGACAGACATAGGCCGATGGGAGTAGTAGTGTCACATTAGCCTATGTCTGCCTGCACGCAGACACCCGCAGACATCGCGCACACACCCGCACACATCGCACAGACACCTGCGCACACACCAATCATGATGGGTCTGATGGTCTGGGAGGTGAGGCTGACCTGTGCGGCCGTGGGAAAGTTCATGTGAGTTCATGCAGTGAAGCATGAACTCACATGAACCCTCTGAGGGCACCGCGGCTACTTCAAATGAACAGCTGATCAGCATCACCTGATACCTCAGCTGTTCATTTGAAATAACCGGCGGGAGAGCGCAGCACAGAACGGGAAAGCCGGCGGTGTAGTCTTTTCACTGCCGGCTTCCCCGCCCGGGTCCTTCGCTCCCTGCTCCTTGGTGCTGCGCTCCCCGCCCGGTCCTAACTTACGATCGGGATGGGAGGTGGCGGGGGGAGCGCAGGATCGGGGTGGGAGGCTGCGGGGAAGCAGTATGGGGCTGTGTGATTGTTTAAAAGCCGGCGGCTTTTTACCGCCCGCCGGCTTTTAAACAATCAGGAGAATTCTCTCACGCTGGGATGGCTTTCCGATATTAGTGTCCCATTGACTTGCATTGGTTTCCGGTATCGGAATTGGCGATATCCGATACTTTTGGGTATCGGTCCTATCCAATCTGATACGATATTTCCCGATATCGGAAGGTATCGCTCAACACTACTCCTGACCCCACACATAAACTTCAGCTCATCCAGCACCATGACAACCAGCACAGCAGAGTCCTGCATCTGACGCGCCCCTGGGCCTGCTGTGTCGCGCAGCGTCTCGCACACGGGGCTTACCCGGAACCGGATCAGATGAGGGTTGTAGTCTCCGAGTGGCGGGGACCCGGTCCGTGCCCAGGGAGTCAACTCAGTGTGTGGCAGTCTTGATAGATGTTATTTGAGTGTCGACTACGCCACCCGTTGATTTGCAGCTATGGAGCTGCCGCTGCAGGGCAGACCGCTGAGGCCGGTGTAGAATTGTGCAGCGTGATAGTATAACCCCCAACGGGAGGGGTATGGCCTCAGGGCAGCCGACGTGGAAAATGGGGGTAGCAGGAACCACTCAGAGACGGTGCGGTGTAATTCAGGGTCTTTACTGGTAACAACGATAGACCCTCCCGGAGTACTTGCTAGCGAACGGGGCCTGGTCAGTCCTTGAGCAGATGGGATCTCCCCTGGCCAGGCGGAGTTGTAGGCCTCCCAAACTGACTGTACTCTTCTGGCTACCTTGCTAGAAGCGGATATAAGTAGCCCACGTCCCTGAGTGTACCGTGTGGTGCTCACCAGTATGGCCGGTGACTCGGGGCCTTCTAATGGCTTCCGCTCCACGATGGCGGTGCTGGTCCCACGCGTGTGACCGTGCCTTCGGGTTTCTGGGCCTGAGGACCTGAAATCCCCTGCCGGTCGGCTTCTGCTGCTGGGTAAGAGTTAGTCCCCACAGCCTCGGACGCCGGGTCCGGTAAGAAAGCTTCTCAGTCAGGGCGAGCTCTGCAGCTGCCAGCCCCTGACTCGTATTAGTATTGCCCCCACTGAGCTTCTGCTGTTTCTTCATATGACTGTTTCTTGTCTCTACTCTCCTTGACTCCAGGCTCAGGCCCCTGGACAGGGCCTGCCTGTGGAGCAGAGCCCATAGAGCAGCTCTGCTCCCTGTCTTCTCCTCTCAGCACTCCCTACCCTGCCTCAGCCCCAGGTTTATATAGGGGAAGTCCTTCCCCTCCCAAGACTGGGCAGGAGGTGTGGCATGCACAGGATCCCTGACCAAAGGACCTCCCACCTGCTCTCAGACATAATATCTCTATCACTGTGGCAACCAGACCCCTGGGGTGTCACACATCCACTGAGGCCCCTGATCATGTGACCCCTGACTCTTCCCCTCCTGTGACCTCATCACAGCTCCTGTGCGCACAGAGCAGCCATATATGTGGTGGCGGCTCTGCAGGTGGAGGTATGTGGGGATCCCCCATTACTGGGCGCAGGGGGCATTAACCCCTTGAGCACAGAGACTCTTTTGGGGTCTTGTGTTGCCCCTTTATAAGAATCATAAGGTTTTTGTTCTGTTTCCTGTAATAGATACATACGACCCAACTATGGAGACAGGAAGGGAGGAAACGTATTGTTCTCATAGTAAAGGGCCCCTTTACTGGCCCCACAGTGTAATGCCCCCATTATGCCCCTTATACAGAATGTATGATGCCCCCACACAGTGTAATGCCCCCATTATGCCCCTTATGTAGGATGCATGATGCCCCCCACAGTGTAATGCCCCCATTATACCCCTTATGCAGTATGTATGATGCCCCCACACAGTGTAATGCCCCCATTATGCCCCTTATGTAGGATGCATGATGCCCCCCACAGTGTAATGCCCCCATTATACCCCTTATGCAGTATGTATGATGCCCCCACACAGTGTAATGCCCCCATTATGCCCCTTATGCAGGATGCATGATGCCCCCACACAGTGTAATGCCCCCATTATGCCCCTTATGCAGGATGTATGATGCCCCCACACAGTGTAATGCCCCCATTATGCCCCTTATGCAGTATGTATGATGCCCCCCACACAGTGTAATGCCCCCATTATGCCCCTTATGCAGGATGTATGATGCCCCCACACAGTGTTATGCCCCTTATGCAGGATGTATGATGCCCCCCACACAGTGTAATGCCCCCATTATGCCCCTTATGCAGGATGTATGATGCCCCCACACAGTGTAATGCCCCCATTATGCCCCTTATGCAGTATACATGATGCCCCCACACAGTGTAATGCCCCCATTATGCTCCTTATGCAGTATGTATGATGCCCCCACACAGTGTAATGCCCCCATTATGCCCCTTATGCAGTATGTATGATGCCCCCACACAGTGTAATGCCCCATTATGCCCCTATACAGTATATATGATGCCCCACACAGTGTAATGCCCCCATTATGCCCCTTATACAGTATGTATGATGCACCACACAGTGTATGCCACCATTATGCCCCTCATGCAGTATGTATGATGCTCCCACACAGTGTAATGCCCCCATTATGCCCCTTATACAAGATGTATGATGCTACCACACAATGTAATGCCCCCATTATGCCCCTTATGCAGGATGTATGATGCCCCCATTATGCCCCTTATGCAGTATGTATGATGCCCCTCACACAGTGTAATGCCCCCATTATGCCCCTTATGCAGTATGTATGATGCCCCCACACAGTGTATTGCCCCCATTATGCCCCTTATGCAGTATGTATGATGCCCCAAAAAGTTTAATGCCCCCATTATGCCCCTTATGTAGTATGTATTATGCCCCCACACTGTGTAATGCCCCCATTATGCCCCTTATGCAGTATGCAGGACATTGCCAGACCTCATGTGGCTGGAGTGTGTCAGCAGTTTCTGCAAGGTGAAGGCATTGAAGCTATGGACTGGCCCGCCTGTTCCCCAGACCTGAATCCGATTGAGCACATCTGGGACATCATGTCTCGCTCCATCTGTGTCACCCTGGCCTGGATGCCACAAAATGTATTAAAGCTGTGTCTGAGAGCAAGGGGGAGGTTCTCTAGTCAGGGGAACATTAGCATGCAATGCCTCCTGTCTCAGGCCAGTAGGGGGAGCAGGCTGCCCCTATAAAAACTGGTGCTGGGGGCAGGGTTAGAGAGAACTGGATGGCCTGTCTCAGCATTGAGACTTGTCCCAGAGCAGAACAGGGACAGACAGTTGCACTGCACCTAAGAGGAAGTGTGGCAGGAGGAGAGCCACAAGCCAGAGACAAGAGGCGAAGAGAGCCTGTCTTGGCAGAAAGAGGACTTAATTTACCAGACTTTGGTGTCTGAGGCTGAGAGGATTCCACATCCCCCAGCAGAGAACCAGTCCGCAGGGGACTGTATATTCCTTGGCCTAAGAAGCCTGGAGGCCCTGCCACAACAGAAGGGACCAGTAAAGCCGTACAAGGCTGGGAGCAGAAAGGAACCCACGTCGCAGGCCATACAGGCGAGAATACACAGAAAGCTTGGAAACGTGGGCTGTTACCCTATCAGGAGGAGATAGCCAGAAGGAGCGCAGAAAGCACGGTAGGCCTACACCCTTACCCTGACCAGGGCCAATTTCCCCGTTGCTCTCAGACATCCAGGTCCCCCTCCTAGCCGGGACTGTTTATGGGTCAATTTACCTGTTCTAGTAAAGACCCTGGACTGCAACCTGTTGTCTGTGTGCTCCTTGCTTCTCCAGCACTATCAGCACTGGGACTCTCACCACCATCACTCCCACCATCCACTATACTGCCCTGGGGCCGCACTCTTCCCGTGGGGAGTCACACTACCCTAGCTGCACACCTCATCAGCCCCAGCGGTCGGCATGCAGCGGCGATTCCTAATAACCGCAATCCACGGGTGGCGTAGTCGGACATAATCAATAGCACATAACGGACTACCACTGGCCTGACCACCCTGAGCCACGGAACCGGGTTGCCACTACTACTCCCATCGTTCCCAGAGTGCCCGGATCCGAGTGCCCCACGGCCCAAGGTGCGAGTCAGCTTTGGCGTAGTCGGCAGGATTTCATGCCCGAAACCACCGGGTACTGCGTGCCTGAAAAAGACTTTTGTAACTTACCTGTGGCGAAGTTTCCCGCCGTCCGGAGTCGTTTCCCGCCATCCGGAGCCGATTCCCGCCATCAGACGCCATCTTGGACTGTTTCCCGCCGTCTTCTGCCGTCTTCCCGCCATCCGCAGCTGTTTGTCGCCATCGGACGCCATCTTCAGGACGCCGCGCGGGAAGAAGAGGGGCGTGGACTTCAAAACCGCGCGAGATCCGAAGCTCCGCCCCACGCACCGACGCTGCGCAAGGTCCTGGAAGGGAGAGAGAGCGACGCTGACGTCATCAGGACGCGACGCAAGGTCCTCGTCCAGAGCAGCAGCAGCGGAGTCGCGGCCTACAGAAGAGGATCGTCGGAAGGTAGGCCACGCTTAACTAGGGGGGAGGAAGATGTCGGACACAGAGGCGCCCACTACCACCAACGCAGCTGCAGCAGCGGTGATGCCCTTTTCCCTGCCCTACATCCCTGGAGCGGCCTGGCTGCCCAAATACTCAGGGGAGCCCCATGCCCTAACTGACTTCAAGGAAAGGCTATACAGTTTGTTCCACGTTTACCCCCTGACAGAGGAACAGAAGGTCAGCATATTGACAGGGCAGTTAACTGGCGCAGCCCAAAGGGAGGTAAAATCATGGCCCACTGAGGATAAAAGGACTGTGAAGGGTATTCTGGCCCGGCTGCGGGGTACCTTTGACACACGTACCTCCGCTGAGATTAAAATGAGGTTCTATGGATGTAAGCAGCGGGCACAGGACAGCATCAGAGACTATGCCCTAAATCTGCAGGAAGCCTTGAGGGCTATTCAACAAACTGACCCTGGCAGTGTGCAGGAAACGGATAAGCTGCTAACAGAACAATTCATAGAAGGTCTGCTGTCTAGCGCCCACAGGGCCCAACTGCGTCTCATGTTCTTTCAGAACCCCGACCTAACCTTTGCCCAATTTAAGGACAGGGCCATAAGGGTGCTCCGTGAATCTGCAACCAGTGGCGCTATAAACCCCCGGCGCCCTGCTCTCACCAACCACCAGGAGGCGGCGCCCTCCTCTATGGATCCTGTGGGGGCTGATGCACAGGCCCTGAACCAAGCCCCGTCGAAAGACCTGCACCACCAAGTCCAGGAGCTGACCAGGAGCGTCGCGGCGTTGACCAGGACCGTCCAGGCATTGCAAGTGGACCCGTCAAGACCCATCGAGCTGGCTTCAAGTCCGGAGGATGTCCCGTGGCGTCGACAGAGGAGGATCCCGTCGTTCCGAGGGAGGCCCACAGACCACTACGCAGAGGATGGACAGCCCATTTGCTGTCGATGCAACCAGCCCGGACACATTTCCAGGTACTGTAATTTAAAAGGGTCCAACCTGGGGCAAAGGGCCAACCCCCAGGCATAAGATCACCAGGCCCTTACAATTGGCGTAATAAGTACGTTGGGGGGCGCCCGGTTTTACCCGTGGTGCTGGACGATATCCCCATGAGCGCCTTGCTGGATAATAGGTCACAAGTAACCACTATCCCTTATGTACTTTTTAAGCAGTATTGGACTGATGCTGATATCACACGGTATCCAGACAATAACTTGAGCATCATCGCCAGTAATGGCTTACCCGTGCCGCAGATGGGGTTCAAGGAGATGACCATTAAAATTGGTAAAGTTGAACTGCCGGCACAGGGGGTGATTATTGTGGACATTGACCGTCGTGAAAGTCACCCTAAAATAACTGTGGGTACGAACGTAATTGAAAATTGTCTTTCAGAGGTAATTGTAATTCTACAACAGGTGGCGGTGAATGCTAGTTCCAGCCAACAGAGAGTCCTCAACAAGGAGATAAAAGCCCTGATGAGACGGCAGCAGGTAGAACTGTCTGGTGGTGAGATCGGTAGCGTAAGACTGAGTGACCCATTCCCCATTTCCATGCCTCCCAAAAGTGAAATGATGATCTGGTGTCGGACTGCAATCGGGTTGAGAGGTAGAGACTACCAAGCCATGGTAGAACCCATGTACTCAGACAGCAGGCCCACCATTTTGACAGCCCGGAGGGTGGTTGATGTCCATCATGGGAGGGTGCCCGTCCGCATCCTCAACATTGGGGAGAGGGAAGTACACTTACCCAGGTACGCTACACTCGCCAAACTGTTTGTTGTCGAACACAAAGCTATCAGGGCCGTGGAACCCTTGCCTCCATCTCCTCAGGCGGAGGGTAATGGCTCCCAGAAACAAAAGGAGGACTGGTGCCAGAAACTCCATGTGGGTGCTGACTCCACTCCCCTGCACCAAAAACAAGGAGTCTACCGGGTGGTACAGGAGTACGAGAGAGTCTTTAGTAAGCACCCGCTAGACTTCGGCAGAGTAAAAGGGATAGAACACCACATCCCCACAGGGAGCCACCCACCAATAAAAGAGAGGCACAGACCTGTACCCCCTGCACATTATCAGAACGCAAAGGGCATGCTAAGAGAGATGAAAGAAGCTGGGGTTATTAGAGACAGCTGTAGCCCCTGGGCAGCCCCCTTGGTTCTGGTCAAAAAGAAAGACGGCACCATGAGAATGTGCGTGGACTATAGACAAATCAACCGTATCACCCACAAAGACGCATATCCGCTGCCTAGAATAGAGGAGTCTTTAGCCGCACTAAAATCTGCTAACTTCTTTTCTACTTTGGACCTTACTAGCGGGTACTGGCAGGTTCCTGTGGCAGAGGCTGACAAGGAGAAGACTGCCTTCACCACCCCGATGGGACTGAGTGAGTTCAACTGTATGCCCTTCGGGCTCTGCAACGCACCAGGGACCTTCCAGAGGCTGATGGAATGATGTCTAGGGCACCGAAACTTCGAGACGGTCCTCCTTTTCCTGGACGACGTGATCGTCTATTCGAAGACCTACGAGGACCACCTAAAGCACCTGGCCGAGGTGTTCGAAGCCCTGGCAGGCTATGGCCTGAAGGTGAAACCATCGAAGTGTCACCTGCTGAAACCAAAGGACCAGTACCTAGGGCACGTGGTAAGCGCGGAAGGAGTGGCCCCCGACCCTGACAAGGTCACGGCAATCAAGAGCTGGCCAAGCCCCTCGAACATCAAAGAGGTGAGACAGTTTCTCGGGTTGGTAGGCTACTACCGAAGGTTCATCCCCGGGTTCACTAAGATGGCAGCTCCTATGCAGGACCTCCTGATCGGACAGTCTAAGTCCAGGAGCCAAAAGCCGCCCTTCAAGTGGGATAAACCGGAAGAGGAGTCCTTCCGCCAGCTAAAGATGGCCCTCACAGGGGACGAGATCCTGGCCTACCCTGATTATGGCCAGCCTTTCATTCTCCACACAGATGCCAGTAATGTGGGACTGGGAGCCGTACTGTTCCAAAACCAACAGGGCAGAGAAAGGGTGATCGCGTACGCCAGCCGGAAGCTGAGACCCACCAAGAGGAATCCGGAGAATTACAGCTCCTTCAAGCTAGAATTCTTGGCGGTGGTGTGGGCCGTGACGGAACGCTTCAAGCATTACCTGGCCTCCGCAAAGTTCACCGTGTACACGGACAACAACCCGTTGACACACCTGGACAATGCAAGACTGGGTGCCCTAGAACAGCGGTGGATGGCCCGTCTCTCCAACTATGACTGATCAAGTACCGGGCCGGCAAAACCAATGCCAACGCTGACGCCCTATCGAGGATGCCTCACTTATCTGAAGGTGACGAAGACCCAGAAGAGCTGGAGGAGGTAGAACTCCCCGCGTTTCACCGGTATGGAGCTGCTCAATACTCCCACCGCGTGAAGGAGGAGGATCTAACAACCGTGATGATAAATCCCCTACCTCAACACAGCTGGGCCGAGACCCAAGATAGTGACCCTGCCATCCGCCTGGTGAAAGATCTGCTGACCCAGGAAGATGCCCGCATAGATCCGGATGCTCCAGAGGAAGCCAAGCAGCTATGGAAAGAGAAGAGCAAGCTGTTCCTCTACGAAGGCAAGTTGTGCAGAAGGATTGTCAACCACCGGACGCACGAGCTGACCTGGCAAGTCGTGGTCCCAAGGCGGGATGCAGCTATGGTCCTGGGGGCTTACCATGACAGAGCGGGACACATCGGTTCGGTTGGAAGAAACTGGAGTTCCTACTAAGAGGAAGGTTCTTTTGGGTCGGCATGAGAGGAGCTGTAGAAAAATGGTGCAGAGACTGTGGCCCTTGTCACCTAAGGAGGAAGGACCGCACCAGCCAGAAGACACCCTTGAGGCCCATCGTCACCACGCAGCCTCTTGAGCTGGTAGCTCTGGACCATGTCAAATTGGCTCCCAGCCGGTCAGGATACATCTATGCCCTGACAATCGTGGACCACTATTCCCGTTTTCTAGTGGTGGTCCCAGTAAAAGACTTGACAGCCCAAACAGCGGCCAGAGCCTTCCAGCAATATTTCTGCCGTCCACACAGGTATCCGGAACAGGTCCTGACAGACCAGGGTCCAGCGTTCGAGGCTGAAATCTTCCAGGAGTTCGGCAACCTCTATGGCTGTAAGAAGATTCGGACAACGCCTTACCACCCACAAACCAACGGGATGTGTGAGAAGATGAACAATATAGTCATTGATCTCCTGAAGACGTTGCCCCTGGAGGAGCGCAGCCTGTGGCCAGAAAAACTGCCGGACCTGATAGACTTATACAATCATATCCCGGTGAATGCTACCAACTGCACCCCGGCTTACCTGATGCGACCCAGACCGGGTAAGCTGCCTATAGACCTGGAGATGGGAGTCCTAACGCCTGAGGACACCTCCCCGGATGCGGACTGGGATACGGAAAGGCAACTGCAGTACAAGAAGGTGCAGTAGACTGTGGAGAAGAGCCTGGCCCAGGTGAGAGAGAGGCAAGAAAAACTCTTCAACCAACACGCCCCTGCTGGTCCCCTAGAACCTGGTGAGCAAGTCCTAAAGCGAAAAAGAAGGCTTCACAAGTTGGACGACCAGTGGGAAAGGGAACCCTACACAGTACTGCAGTCTGATCACGACAACCCGAAGGTGTGCGTGATCACCAAGGACGGAGGAGAAACCACTAGTACCGTCTCCAGAGACCATCTCAAAAGATGCCCCGAGCAACTCCGTAGTGCAGAAGAGGATCAGAGTGACCTTGAACCCGCAGAGGACAAGGAAGAAATGATCAGCACCGTTCTCGGAGAGTTCCCTCAGTCCTGGACTCGCATAAATGATGCCATAGTGGTACCCGTCCTGCATTTCCTGCAACCGGCACAGCAACAACCAACACCAGAGCCGGAAGGTGAAGAGGAGCAAGCGGTTCCAGAGGCAGAAGAGCCTGTACCAGCAGCCCAGGAGAGTCAACCCTCTGCTGACAGTGAGCCTGCCATGCCTGCGGTAAGCCAAAGGACCCGCAGACAGCTGCCTTCCCTACCTGTACACCCAGCTGGTAGCTGTACCCCTAACGCTAGTGGGGAAAGCCAGGTTGGTCCACCACCAGACAGTGGGCTACGTAGGTCAACCAGGAGCACAAAGGGGCTGATACCCGCTCGCTGGAGAATATAGAGCGCACTAAAATTGTAAATAACCTTGTTGCCAAATGTTGAATTGTTTGCAAAGTTACATGCATGTTTGGTAATTCCGTGTTTCAGTTTCTTGCAGTTACTGTAAGGACTCACAGGTTATGGACTTTTTATAACCGGGACCTGGTATGGACTGCGTTCGGAGCCTAACCAAGGACTGTGAAGGACTTGGGGTAGGACAGACCCCCACCTGGTTAAGGCTCCCCGTTGTATTGGTGATATGGACACCCGGTCACAGGCCACACTGTGACCTTAAGAACTCAATTTGTGCGTCGTCTGTCTATTAATGTCTATTAATGTTTTATTGTCTTTGTTTATTGTTTAGTCCCGGAGTACTAAATTTCACTAGGGGGGAATGTGTCACCCTGGCCTGGATGCCACAAAATGTATTAAAGCTGTGTCTGAGAGCAAGGGGGAGGTTCTCTAGTCAGGGGAACATTAGCATGCAATGCCTCCTGTCTCAGGCCAGTAGGGGGAGCAGGCTGCCCCTATAAAAGCTGGTGCTGGGGGCAGGGTTAGAGAGAACTGGATGGCCTGTCTCAGCATTGAGACTTGTCCCAGAGCAGAACAGGGACAGACAGTTGCACTGCACCTAAGAGGAAGTGTGGCAGGAGGAGAGCCACAAGCCAGAGACAAGAGGCGAAGAGAGCCTGTCTTGGCAGAAAGAGGACTTAATTTACCAGACTTTGGTGTCTGAGGCTGAGAGGATTCCACATCCCCCAGCAGAGAACCAGTCCGCAGGGGACTGTATATTCCTTGGCCTAAGAAGCCTGGAGGCCCTGCCACAACAGAAGGTACCAGTAAAGCCGTACAAGGCTGGGAGCAGAAAGGAACCCATGTCGCAGGCCATACAGGCGAGAATACACGGAAAGCGTGGAAACGTGGGCTGTTACCCTATCAGGAGGAGATAGCCAGAAGGAGCGCAGAAAGCACGGTAGGCCTACACCCTCACCCTGACCAGGGCCAATTTCCCCGTTGCTCTCAGACATCCAGGTCCCCCTCCTAGCCGGGACTGTTTATGGGTCAATTTACCTGTTCTAGTAAAGACCCTGGACTGCAACCTGTTGTCTGTGTGCTCCTTGCTTCTCCAGCACTATCAGCACTGGGACTCTCACCACCATCACTCCCACCATCCACTATACTGCCCTGGGGCCGCACTCTTCCCGTGGGGAGTCACACTACCCTAGCTGCACACCTCATCAGCCCCAGCGGTCGGCATGCAGCGGCGGTTCCTAATAACCGCAAATCCACGGGTGGCGTAGTCGGACATAAACATCAGCACATAACGGACTACCACTGGCCTGACCACCCTGAGCCACGAAACCGGGTTGCCACTACTACTCCCATCGTTCCCCTACTGCACGGATCCGAGTACCCCACGGCCCAGGGGGCGAGTCACATCCACCAACGTCGCGTTGCACCACTGACTGTTCAGGAGTTGGCTGATGCTTTAGTCTAGGTCTGGGAGGAGATCCCACAGGAGACCATCCGCAACCTCATCAGGAGCATGCCCAGGCGTTGTAGGGAGGTCATACAGGCACGTGGAGGCCACACACAATACTGAGCTTTCATCTGTCAAGAGCAGAGGGCACCAGTGGCGACTTTGCCAATCCTGGTGTTCTGTGGCAAATGTCAAGCGTCCTGCTCGGTGTTGGGCTGTGAGCACAACCCCCATCTGTGGACATCGGGCCCTCATACCACCCTCATGGAGTCGGTTTCTAACCGTTTGTGCAGACACATGCACATTTGTGGCCAGCTGGAGGTCATTTTGCAGGGCTCTGGCAGTGCTCCTCCTGTTCCTCCTTGCACAAAGGAGGAGGTAACGGTCCTGTTGCTGGGTTGTTGCCCTCCTATGGCTCCCTGCACATCTCCTGGTATCTGCTCCATGCTCTGGACACTGTGCTGACAGACACAGCTACACTTCTTGCCACAGCTCGCACTGATGTGCCATCCTGGATGAACGGCACTACCTGAGCAACTTCTGTGGGTTGTACTGTAGACACTGCCTAATGCTAATGTACCTCTAGGGGTGAGAGCAATGGCAAAATGAAAAAGTGACCAAAACATCAGCCAAAAAGAATGAGAACAGAGAAATGGTCTGTGGTCACCACCTGCAGAACCACTCCTTTATAGGGGGTATCTGGCTAATTGCCTATCATTTCTACCAGTTGTCTGCTCCATTTGCACAACAGCAGGAGAAATTGATTCACAATCCGTGTTGCTTCATAACTGGACAGGTAGATTTCACAGAAGTGTTATTGACTTGGAGTTGTGATGTTTAAGTGTTCCCTTTATTTTTTGAGCAGTGTGTGTATATGTATAATATATACGCTCGAGAGAGAGAGAGAGCAGGAGAGATGCTCGAGATCAGGAGAGACGCTGGAGAGAGAGAGAGCAGGAGAGACGCTCAAGAGAGAGAGCAGGAGAGACGCTCGAGAGAGAGAGCAGGAGAGACGCTCGAGAGAGAGAGCAGGAGAGACGCTCGAGAGAGAGAGCAGGAGAGACGCTAGAAAGACGCTAGAGAGAGAGAGAGCAGGAGAGACGCTCGAGAGAGAGAGAAAGAGCAGGAGAGACGCTCAAGATCAGGAGAGACGCTCGAGAGAGAGAGCAGGAGAGACGCTCGAGAGAGCGAGCAGGAGAGACGCTCGAGAGAGAGCAGGAGAGACGCTATAGAGAGAGAGCAGGAGAGACGCTCGAGAGAGAGAGAGCAGGAGAGACGCTCGAGAGAGAGCAGGAGAGACGCTCGAGAGAGAGCAGGAGAGACGCTCGAGAGAGAGCAGGAGAGACGCTAGAAAGACACTCGAGAGAGAGAGAGAGCAGGAGAGACGCTCGAGAGAGAGAGCAGGAGAGACGCTCGAGAGAGAGAGCAGGAGAGACGCTCGAGAGAGAGAGAGCAGGAAAGACGCTCGAGAGAGAGAGAGCAGGAGAGACGCTTGAGAGAGAGAGAGAGCAGGAGAGACGCTCGAGAGAGAGAGCAGGAGAGACGCTCGAGAGAGAGAGAGCAGGAGAGACGCTCGAGAGAGAGAGAGCAGGAGAGACGCTCGAGAGAGAGAGCAGGAGAAACGTTCGAGAGAGAGAGCAGGAGAGACGCTCGAGAGAGAGAGCAGGAGAGACGCTCGAGAGAGAGAGCAGGAGAGACGCTCGAGAGAGAGAGAGAGCAGGAGAGACGCTCGAGAGAGAGAGCAGGAGAGACGCTCGAGAGAGAGAGCAGGAGAGACGCTCGAGAGAGAGAGCAGGAGAGACGCTCGAGAGAGAGAGAGCAGGAGAGATGCTCGAGAGAGAGAGAGCAGGAGAGACGCTAGAGAGAGACGCTCGAGAGAGAGAGAGCAGGAGAGACGCTCAAGAGAGAGAGAGCAGGAGAGACGCTCGACAGAGAGAGAGACGCTCGAGAGATTGAGCAGGAGAGAAGCTCGAGAGAGAGAGCAGGAGAGACGCTCGAGAGAGAGCAGGAGAGACGCTCGAGAGAGAGAGCAGGAGAGACGCTCGAGAGAGAGAGAGCAGGAGAGATGCAAGAGAGAGAGAGACGCTCGAGAGAAAGAGCAGGAGAGAAGCTCGAGAGAGAGAGCAGGAGAGAAGCTCGAGAGAGAGAGCAGGAGAGACGCTCGAGAGAGAGCAGGAGAGACGCTCGAGAGAGAGAGCAGGAGAGACGCTCGAGAGAGAGAGCAGGAGAGACGCTCGAGAGAGAGCAGGAGAGACACTCGAGAGAGAGAGAGCAGGAGAGACGCTCGAGAGAGAGAGCAGGAGAGACGCTCGAGAGAGAGAGCAGGAGAGACGCTCGAGAGAGAGAGAGCAGGAGAGACGCTCGAGAGAAAGAGCAGGAGAGAAGCTAGAGAGAGAGAGCAGGAGAGACGCTCGAGAGAGAGCAGGAGAGATGCTCGAGAGAGAGAGCAGGAGAGACGCTCGAGAGAGAGAGCAGGAGAGACGCTCGATAGAAAGCAGGAGCAACTGTCAATCACTTCATCACTATATGACTCAGTAATGATACCTATAGCATATTACTCAGGGTGACAACATGGCAGGTCACAGAGTTACTTTCATGATCTAGATTTGCTAAATTGGAGACATATCATGATACAGAGCCCATGTCCATGACTTATGTCAGCTCCAAAGTGAAATATGTATTGAAAAAAATTAAAAAAAATTATATATATACACACACATATACATACACTGCTCAAAAAAATAAAGGGAACACTCAAATAACACATCCTAGATCTGAATGAATGAAATATTCTCATTGAATACTTTGTTCTGTACAAAGCTGAATGTGCTGACAACAAAATCACATAAAAATCATCAATGGAAATCAAATTTATTAACTAATGGAGGCCTTCTTGTATCAATAGCGTGTCCTTGCTAAAAAGATAACGTGATTCTCCCTGGCCAGATGTTTCTTCTTGTAGTAATAATGTGTTCTTGCAGAAAGATGAAATGACCTTGCTAACTAGAGAAGTCTAATTAAATATTTTAAAGCATACAGAAACTGTTTTTTTTTACTTGTTCAGCTAAACTGTATAATCGAACCATATATGGCAAATCCGTTTCCTGCCTTTAGGGTGTATATTAGCCCTGTGTTTTGTAATAAAGTTTTTAGAGTATGTTTAGACACAAACATCCTGTCCTGTGTCTTCATTCTCTCCGAGCTCGTAATCCAAAGGATAGAAGACCCAAAATTCAGTGACGACAGCTGGCGCCTCGAACAGGGACCTTGAGTTAATCTACCCAAGGGTGCTCGACCGGTCCGAGACGTGGGACGAGTGAAGCTCTCTGTTGGTGATATATACATTGCTGAGGTAAGAATAACTGTTATATTCTACCTAATTATATCACTGCATAGAAGAGACTCCCTCACCCCCGAGCGGTCGGCTCCCCAGGTAATTCAACAGATTGTTGTCTGGCTCAGGTCCCTTTGAACCAGTAGAATCCCTCAGATAAATTGACAGTCCTGCCTTCTATCCTTTGGAGAATTTAATGAAAGTATGGATCCGATGATTGTGTTGTGGATGTGTCCCGGGATTGATGTTTTTGGTCTGTTTTTCTGGTTGGCGTATAAGTCCTAGAGAGGCTAGTAGTGGAATGGTTCAGAAACCTTTGTGGCCCATTGTCTAAGTGACTGAGGAGTCTCTTCTAGGTGAGGAGAACCGAAAAAAATGGGGAACCAAAATGCCAAGGAAGGCATTATAGCCAAAGACTTAGTGGTACGCAGAGAAGGGAAACAGGCACTGATTGGAATTGACAAAATATTGTGTAAAGCGGGAATGAATGAGAATGGAGAGATGAATGGAGAGAAATGGAAATCCTTCTTTAACTCCTATCATGGATGGTTGAAAGATAAGGGTCTGTTGAAGACAGTAGATGTATGGATGAATGCATGCGCTTATTTTGAAGGAAAGATTGAAGAATTAGGAGACGGACGTTACAGACTGACAAAAACTGGAATGACAGATTTTCCTCCCTGTCCGCTCCCGACGTCACCCCCACCCCAGTACCAGAATTCCCAGGAACCTAAATGTTGGGTTTGCCCCAGATGTGGACAACAGAACCCCTTGACAGTAGACATCTGTGTGGCATGTGGAGGACCGAGACCCCACCCAGCTAGTCTATTCCCAATGAGGACGGTAGTTGTGCCAGGAGCACCAGCAGCAGCAGCAGCAGGGGGGGATGCAGTAGTTCCAGGTCAGGAAGCTCGTACAATGTTAATGTATAGACCATGGAGTCCTTCAGAGCAGTTGGCACTGATCTCCCAGCTGCCAGATCCGTCCCAGTCCCCTATGGGTTTTGCTAGAATGATCACCACCATACAGGATACGTATCATGCCACTAGAATAGATCTGCAGGGGGTAATTAAGGGAAAATTGGCAGATGAAGCCCGCTATGATAGGTTGATAGATGAGACAAAAAAACAGTATGCCAATAGGACCGGACCCGTAGATGCAGAATCTAATGATGCAGCAGCTGGAGTCCTATTCGCAGCAGCGTTGGTAAAAGCATGTCAAGACAGGCAAGCAGAAAAGCAAGTTACACTAGAAGATAGAGTGCAGGGAAAGGAGGAAGATCCTAAGGATTATTTCTATGCACTAAAGAAAACCTGGTCAGAAATGGGGTTCAACCCCGGGAATAAGACTAGTGAGAGGGTATTAGCAAGTGCTTTCATGAATGGACTAAAGAAAGAGATTGCAGAGAAGGTAAAAGCAAGTAGACCGGACTGGAGATCAGTGAAGGCAGAAGATTTAGCTAGAATAGCTCAGGGGGCACAGCATGACATAGCGCAGGCAAAAAGAGCTGCCAGAATACATATAGTAGAGACGACCCCCAGAAACAACAGAGGCAGAGGACAGACTGAAGGAGAAGGACAGAGACTATGTTACGGATGTAAAAAGCCAGGACATTTTAGAAAGAACTGTAGGACCAACCCGTATCCAAATGCTCAGAGTACGGGTCCTCCAGCCGACCAAACAACGCCCCCATAGGATGAGGGAAGCTTGCACATGAACCCCCTCATCTCCTTACCCCCAACTCCCAGTTGTATAGTGCAGGTGAACCTACCAGGGGGACATGAAATCGATTTCCAAGTAGATACGGGGGCCGACAATTCAGTAATTACGCAAGGTGATTGGCCATATACTGACACTGATTTTTCACATCATGTCATTGCCACCCCCTTCAATTCCCCGTCTGTCCTGCTTCCTGTCACTAAAAGAATTCCCCTGCAAATTCAAGGAGCTACTGTACATAGCCAGCTCATGGTATCGCCCCGAGGCCAATGTAACCTTTTGGGAAATGATGTGTTGTCCCAATTACAAGCACATATTGAGTATCATCCCGATGGCACTGTCACCATGACCCCAGGTTTAAAACCAAGTACCCTTTGCAAAATTATGTCACTAGATATTGCCAGCATAGAAGAGACAAATGAGTTTCCCCCGATATTGGAGCAGGCTGTACCACATGATTTTTGGGCCTCAGGCAAAACAGATGTTGGTAGGTTAAGAGTTCAACCAGTAATGGTGAAATTAAAACCAGGAGCCATCTTGCCTCAACAGAAGCAGTATCCCCTTAGCTCGGCTCAGGAGAATGCCATAGCCCAGCAGGTCCAAAAATTACTACAGAGAGGAGTCCTAGTCAAAACCCAGTCCCCTTGCAACACTCCCCTGTTCCCAGTAAAGAAAAAGAGCGTGCCAGGACAACCAGCCGCATATAGAATGGTCCATGACCTCCGGTTGGTTAACAAAGCCACAGAACTTCTAACACCAGTTGTGCCCAACCCGCATACTCTTCTGTCACAGATACCTTCTAATTCTCTTTGCTTTTCAGTGGTTTATTTGGCAAATGCATTTTTCAGTGTACCATTACATCCTGACTGCCAGTACCTGTTTGCTTTCACATTCCAGGGTAGTCAATATACATGGACAGTGTTGCCACAGGGTGCCCAGAATTCACCCACAATGTACACTGCAAGCCTGCAGGAAATACTGGAGGGATGGTCTGAACCACATATCGTTGTTCTGCAATATGTCGATGACCTGCTCATTTGTGCCCCCTCCAGGAAACAATGTCATAGTGCAACTATATCGCTTATGTTGTTTCTCTATCACGCTGGCTGCAAGGCATCGAAAGATAAGCTTCAGTTTTGTAAATCTTCAGTCACCTTTTTGGGACATTGCATTACACCAGGAGCTCGTCATTTAACAAATGCACGCAAACAAGCAGTACAGGCATTCACCGTCCCCATTAATGTTGCAGCCCTCAGAACTTTTCTTGGACTTGTTTCCTATTGCAGACAGTGGATTCATGCCATCTCTGTTTTAATGCAGCCCCTCTATGACTGTCTTACCCCAACACCTTTTGTACTAACATCAGAGGCAATAGACTGTTTTTATTCTCTCAAGAACCGTATTTTGGCCGCTCCAGCTTTGGGTACCCCTAATTATGAGCTCCCATTTACTCTGTACCTTCATGAACAAGCTGGACATGCAGCAGGAGTTTTAACTCAAACACACGGTGATAATCAGAGACCTGTTGCCTACTTTCGTGGCAGATTGGATGCGGTAGCCAGAGGTGCACCATCCTGTGTACGTGCTCTGCATGCTGTTGGACTATTACTCCATAAATCCGCAGACATTGTTCTTGACCACCCGCTCACCGTTCTAACACCTCATGATGTCTACACTATATTGAATCAAGTGCAACCCGCTCACCTCTCAGCAGCACGTCATCTCAGGTTACAATGTGCACTGTTAATGCCTCCCAATGTTTCTTTACAGAGGTGTACTACCCTGAATCCAGCAACTTTGTTACCTCTCTCGGATCTAAAGGAGGAGTCAGGTACTGTGCTTTTTAAGGAAGATCCAAGAGAGGAAGTTCCTCATGACTGTGTACAAATGATGGCACAAGAAATGGCAGGTTTACCTACTGGATTTGAACATGAATTACAAAATGCAGATTTTGAATTTTTTGTAGATGGATCCCGTCATCAGGACGATTCAGGTACCTTCCATACTGGATATGCAGTTGTCTCCCTCAATGCAGTAATCAAGGCAGAACCAATGCTCCCACACCAGTCGGCTCAAGAAGCTGAACTTAGGGCCCTAACCGAGGCCTGTAAACTAGCGGAAGGTAGTATTGTTAACATTTACACAGATTCTAGGTACGCATTCGGTATATTGCATGATTTTGGTCCAATATGGAAGTCAAGAGGTTTCCTGACGGCAGCAGGACACCCCATTAAGAATGCTGATGCGGTCCAGCAGTTAATTGATGCGCTACAACTACCTAAACAAGTAGCTGTCATAAAGGTAAGAGCACATACCAGACGCACCGACCAGGTAAGCAGAGGAAATGCGATGGCAGATGCAGCGGCAAAAACAGCAGCCTGTAAGCCGCAACAAGGGTCAACAGTACGTCAGTTAAGTGCCCCTAAAAACCCCTTTGTGTCGGAGGACATCTTATCCCAAATGCAGGCTCAGGCTCAAAAGGAGGAGGTTGATAAGTGGTTAAAGGAAGGTGCATGCCTGAATGAAGCAAATGGGGTATGGGGGAAAGGGACACGACGATGACTTCCAAGGGCACTGTACCCAGCAGCTGCCCAGATACTACATGGGCCGACACACCAATCTAAAACGGGTGTGATGAGTGTGATGCAGAAACATTGGGTGGCACCAGGATTCTCCACCTGTATTGAAAACCTGGTACAAGGGTGCATGATATGTGCTACATATAATCAGGGTAGAGTAGTTAAAACACCACCCAAACACACCCCCCGGCCCCTCTATCCATTCGAGAGACTGCAAATTGATTATATTCAGCTGCCAAAGTCAGGATCATGGGAATATGTGTTGGTTTGTATTGATTTGTTCTCAGGATGGCCAGAGGCTTTCCCGATTGCCAAAGCCACGGCTGCGGCAACCGCAAAGAAACTGCTTGCGGAGGTGGTCTGCAGGTATGGGGTACCAGAGGTAATTGAGAGTGACAGAGGTACACACTTCACAGGTGAAATAATGAATGAAGTCATGTCAGCTCTAGGAATTCAACAAGCATTCCATACCCCATATCACCCACAAAGTAGTGGTAAAGTGGAAAGACTGAATGGGACATTGAAATTAAAAATTCAGAAAGCCATGGCTGAGACAGGAAAACCATGGCCGGACTGTTTACCACTTGCTCTGTTTTCAGTAAGATACACGCCTAATAGAAAGACTGGACTCTCTCCATATGAGATATTGTTTGGCAACGTACCCAGCCTAGGGTGTTTCTATCCGCAAGCATTAGAAATGAACAACCATGTGCTAAGTTCCTATGTGAGGACTTTACACAAAAAGATTAAGCAAGTACATGATAATGTCTTCAGTTCTCTTCCAGATCCAGATCAAGACTCTAGCAGCCATACGCTGCAACCTGGAGACTGGGTGGTTATAAAAAGACACGTGAGGAAAAGCCTAGATCCACGGTTTGATGGACCCTTTCAAGTTCTGCTGACCACAAGCACAGCCGTTAAGTTAGAGGGAAAAGAGACCTGGATCCACGCGTCCCATTGCAAAAAGATACTAGGAGAACCAGCGGACAAAGACTGATGACATTGTTTATACTTACCTGCATCCTTGCGACCACAGGTGCATGGACTAGGTTAGGCACCATGGATGGAGACGACAATAGATTCATTAGACACCATCTTGCTCTAATCGATGGACTAAAGGAGCAAAACCAGACCATTGCTAATTGTTGGATATGTACACATGCCCCTGTGACGTCCACTAGCATACCCTTTCTCGCTGTCCCAGTCTCATGGGAAGAGATAAACTTTTGAGTGAACTGTTCAGATACTTTGGCCAATAATTCCACACAGAGATTTTCCTTTCTAAATCCCGCAAATTGGTTTAAAGGTATTGGTGGGTGGTTGGCTGGTATAGTACAAGCTATTTTACAGGTTTTGCTAATGTGTCTTGCGGTTTATTTGGTTTTTAAGCTTTTTTTAATGTGTATTCAGCGTTGTACTAAAAGAAAACATAGAAATTCGTATTGATAAATGAAGGAACAAAAGGATGGAATGTTATAGCAGAAGATGGAGTCCCTCAAGTTTAAAGGCCCCATCTATGCTATATAAGTCTGACAGTTATTTTAGGTAAAAAAACAGCAAGCTGAAATGTTCCTTCTTGTATCAATAGCGTGTCCTTGCTAAAAAGATAACGTGATTCTCCCTGGCCAGATGTTTCTTCTTGTAGCAATAATGTGTTCTTGCAGAAAGATGAAATGACCTTGCTAACTAGATAAGTCTAATTAAATATTTTAAAGCATACAGAAACTAGTTTTTTTCGCTTGTTCAGCTAAACTGTATAATCGAACCATATATGGCAAATCCGTTTCCTGCCTTTAGGGTGTATATTAGCCCTGTGTTTTGTAATAAAGTTTTTAGAGTATGTTTAGACACAAACATCCTGTCCTGTGTCTTCATTCTCTCCGAGCTCGTAATCCAAAGGATAGAAGACCCAAAATTCAGTGACGACATGATAATATACAATCACGTTTGTTGTACTTGCGGAATTTTATTCTAGTGGTTTCCTGCTTCCTGACTGTGATTTAGATTAAATACTATCTGACCACGGTCACTTGTGAGGTCCGAGTACTATCTACGTCTTATACGAGTGTTGATCATGTTAAGGAATATATCAGCTAGAAATTTCTGTAATTATTAAAACCAGACATTTATATTCTTTTTTATCAATAGGTTTTTAATTTCTGATTGTCAAGATTTTTCTAATTGTATTCTCTCTAAATGATCAGGCGGCAATATTACCTGAGCTGATAAGCCTTACAGTGGATATATGGACCACTTTAGACTGTGGATGTTCACTGGGTTATAGGCATGCTCTCTGACCTGTGCAGAGGTCATTGTGCAGAGAGGGGGGAGAAGGTCAGCTGAGACCATCGCCTTTTGTGAATGGTGGATCCTGTATTATCTATATGACAAGATGTTACCTTTTATTTTAATCCTGTCTGTGATGATAATAAGATGGCTGCTGAGAATCTCTACAGAACAGGCAGGGTAAGCCAATGCTGAGACTTAATATGCATTTACACTGAAAGATTATAAACGAGAGCTGCTGAGAAGTGGAGTGTAAATAGGCTATAGGGTAAAACGAGAAAAAGATGGATTTTGGTAAGACCTTACCTGTAAAATCCTTTTCAGCGAAGGAAGGAAGGGAGACACAGATCCATTACTAGTGGGGGTAGGCGGAGCCCCACAGGATAGTTCACCTCAGATTTAGAAAAAGTGACAACCGGCCCCTCCAGCTTAGGCTCCTCCTACTCCCATGTTCTCCAGTCCGTACACAAGCTAAGGAAGAGCAGACAACACCAGGGGAACAACACAACCCCTTCTGAAAATTCATAAATGTGAGAGAACAGGTTATGTATATAACAGCATGAAAACACACAGTCCCAGGCACTACTTACTGGACCTGACAACTGCGATGAGCTGGCAATGCTGGAACAGAGCCCTAGTGCGCCAACCCCAGACCAGATGACCGCCATCAGGAGGGAGTCGCGCCGCATCTAGAAAAAACATAATACACTTCTGCCATGGGAGGGTGCTGTGTCTCCCTTCCTTCCTTCGCTGAAAAGGATTTTACAGGTAAGGTCTTACCAAAATCCGTCTTTCAGCAGCAGAAGGGAAGGAAGGGAGACACAGATCCATTACTAGTGGGAAGTCCCAAAGCAGTCCAAAACTCAAGGGTGGGAAACAGTGGCAGGATCGCCAACACCCCAACAACTTAGGCAAGTGCGCAACAAGCGCCGAACAAAAAATAAAGAGATAACCTAAACCACTGCCGCCTGCAGGACCCTGCGTCCCAAGGCCGCATTGGCGGAAGCACTCACGTTCACTTTATAAAATTTAGTAAAAGTGTGAACGGAGCACCAGGTAGCCGCCCGGCAGAGCTGCGCTGCCGAAGCCCCCTGACGAAAAGCCCACGACGAACCAACAGCTCTCGTGGAATGAGCTTGAACCTTAACCGGACAAGGCTCGCCCTTGAGCCGGTACGCCTCCAGGATAGCCGAACATATCCACCGAGCTATAGTGTCCTTGGAAGCCCGCTGACCACGGCGACGACCAGCAGGAATCACAAACAGAGAATCCGATTTTCGAAACCCTTGCGTGATTGAAAGATAGAACTTCAATGCCCGCACCAAATCAAACGAGTGCAAGGCCCGCTCCTTCAGACTCTTTGGTTTCGGACAGAGGGAAGGCAACAGGATGTCCTGATTGAGGTGGAAAACGCGACACCACTTTAGGTAAAAAATCTCCACGGGTACGAAGCGCCACACGATCCGGGTGGAATTCCAAAAAAGGGGGCGAGCAAGACAGTGCCGCCAACTCCGAAACCCTTCTTAAAGAGGTGACCGCCACCAGGAAGGCCACCTTCCAAGAAAGCAAGTAAAGTGTAGCTGAATCCATAGGCTCAAACGGCCCATGCTAAAGAGCCTCCAAAACTAAATTGAGCCGCCAAGGAGCCACAACCGCCCTCCGAGGCGGAAACTGATGTGCAACCCCGCGAAAAAATGAACGCACATCCCTGCGTGAGGCAATAGCCTTCCGAAAAAGCCCGGATAGTGCAGAGACCTGACCCCGCAAGGTACTAACTGCTAGACCCTTGACCAGACCACATTGCAGAAAGGCCAAGTTGGGAATGGAAAAAACCCTCGGGTTCCTTGACGATCCAGAACACCATGAATAGAAGGCCTCCCAAGTTCTGTGATAAATACTAGTCGTAGCTGGACCTCTGGCCGCCCGCAAGGTGGCAATGACCTCGGACGAAAACCCACGACGGGTCAAGATTTCGGTCTCAAGAGCCACGCCGTCAAACGAAGTGACTTCAGGTCCGGATGACGAATGGGCCCTTGAGTTAACAGGTCCGGGCGAAGAGGCAGTGGAAACGGAGGCGCTGCCAGAAGAGACACCAGTGTTGAATACCACACCCTCCGTGGCCAATCCGGCGCCACCAAAATCGCCGATACTCGTTCGAGATTGATCCGCCTGATCACCAGAGGAAGTAAGGATACCGGCGGAAACACATAGATCAGCTCGAACTGGTCCCACGGGGCCACTAGAGCATCTACCGCCACAGCCTCCGGGTCCCTGTACCTGGACATGAATGTCGGAATCTTGGCGTTCAGCCTGGATGCCATCAAGTCCACTTGGGGAGTCCCCCAACGGGAGCACAGCAGAGTAAAAACCTCCGGATGAAGACTCTATTCTCCGGGATCTACCCGCTCACGACTGAGGAAGTCCGCCGAGATATTCAGCACACCCGGGATGTGAAACGCGGAGATGACTGGAACCCTGAACTCGGCCCAAAGCAGGATCCGAGAGACCTCCATCATGAGTCTGGAACTCCTCGTCCCGCCCTGATGGTTGATATACGCGACAGCTGTCGCATTGTCCGTCTGAATCCGGACCGGCAGACCGCTCAAAGGGACCGTCCAATGTCGGAGGCAGAGAAATATTGCTCTCAACTCCAGAATGTTGATTGGCAGAGACGACTCCTCTGACGACCAGACCCCCTGAACCCAGAGGTCGTTCCAAACCCCCCCCCCCAGCCAGTCAGGCTGGCATCGGTGGTAATCACCGACCACCGTGGGAGAAGAAGGGATTTCCCCAGGGATAGAGCCTCCAGACGTAACCACCATCCAAGAGACTCTCGCACCCTGCGGGAGATGACGACACAGCGATCCAGCGAAGTCGGCGATCGGTCCCAACGGGTCAGAATAAGATCTTGGAGATCCCGGGAATGAAATTGTGCAAACGGCACCGCTTCCATTGCTGCCACCATCAGACCCAGAAGGCGCATGCACTTCCGAAGGGACATCGCCCTCACCGACCTCATAGCCTGGACGTGGTGACGAAGGTTCGCTTGTTTGTCCGGAGGGAGAGACACCACTGCCCGTACTGTGTCGAAATGCATCCCCAAGAACAGGATTGACTGCGACGGCTCCAATGACGACTTCTTCCAATTGACCAGCCACCCGAAGTCTTCCAGGTGCTGAAGGGAGAGATCGCGAGCTGTCACTGCCTCCTCCGCTGTGGGCGCCACAATTAACAGGTCGTCCAGGTAGGGGAGAATCGGAACTCCTTGCTTTCGAAGGAGCGCCATGAGCGGCGCCAGAACCTTTGTAAAAACCCTGGGCGCCGAAACCAACCCGAAAGGTAGGGCCACAAATTGGTAATGGGCCTGCCCTACGGCGAAACGCAGGAAGCACTGGTGAGCCCTGCCAACAGGGACATGCAAATAGGCGTCGCGGATGTCGATCGACACCAAAAAATCGTACTGCGACAAGGCCGCCACGACGGGGCTAAGAGACTCCATACGGAATTTCCGGATTCGGACATGAAGATTCAAATCCTTGAGGTCCAGAATGGGATGAAACTTGTCCTCCTTTTTTGGGGACCACAAAAAGGTTAGAGTAAAAACCCCCTTCCCCGGTCCTCCGGCGGAAACGGAACCACTACACCCTGCTGCAGAAGAGAGTTGACCTCCCGCAGCAGAGCAGCAGCCAGCTTGGGCACGGACGGGATGCGAGACTGACGAAACCTGTCCGGGGGTAGAGAGTGAAACTATGAAATAGCCCGCTGACACAACCCGTGTCACCCAGGCGTCCGATTCGTGGGACGCCCAAACCGACCCGAATTGTAGCAGCCGACCTCCCACCCGAGAGCCCTCGAGAGGGATCCTGGCGTCAGTCCGCCTTAGCGGGCTTTTTGTCAGCCTCCCTTTTGTCCCGACGGAAATGCTGTTTCCAGGGAGTACGGGATTTCTGGGTGGACTTCTTACTGGAAGACGAGGGACGACCCAATCTCCAAGAGGGCTGATCGAATCGTCCCCTGGGTCGAAAGGACCGACGACCACTACCGGCACTTGACCTGTCAGACGTAGAGGCCGCTGCTTTCCGCTGTGGCAAAGCCACATCCTTGGCCTTAGCAATCAGCTCCGTGAGGTCCGAACCAAAAAGCAGACCGCCCTTGTACGCCAGAGTAAGCAAACCTTGTTTGGATACTGCGTCTCCAGTCCACTGTTTGAGCCACAGTGCTCTACTGACTGTGACGGCCGAGGCTTGAGCCCTGGACAGAAACAAAGTAGTATCCAGCACTGCGTCTCTGCTATATCGGGCCACCTCTTCCAACAGCTGGAAGAGCCTTTCCACGTCAGACAGCGGAGTCCCATCTTGCCATGCTGACCGCAGCTGATCCAACCATCTCAGGGAAGCCTCACCAGTATAATGTTAGGTGTCAGGCATGTGCTGGGCATGAAATTGGGTCAGAATCATCTGTGGATTCTGTGGTCTCCCATTCTGGTCCAGCCAGGGCAGACACTGCTCAGCATCACCATCTGGCCCAACGCCTAACTAGTGCACTAGATGTACAGGCTGTCCCCACATGGCGACCCACGGCCTCGTAGATGGACTTCGCCGCTAACTCCGTCCTTCTGTCCAGCGGATCCTGTAGACTCGCCTTCCCTTTAACCGGAAGCAAAGAAGATTTGCTCAGCTGAGACAATGGCACGTCCACTTCAGGAGAGGGGACCCAATTAGCGATCGTCTCTGTGGAGCAGGGATACAGGGCATCAAAAAACCGCATCCCTTGGAAGCGCTTATCCGGACACAGGCATTCTCTCTCCACCGCCTCGTTAAGTTCATCGTGCGCTGGCAGTGTCGAACGAGCCCGACGCGACTCCTGATACAGCCGGGCCGACTTGCCCGGCCTCGTCACCTCTTCAGACAGCTATAACACTTCCCGCATGGCTCCAATAAGAGCATCCACGTGGCCTGAAAGCGAAGCCGAGCGACCCTGCCGATCCTCTTCATCAGAATCGGAGATCTCACCAGCAGAGCTTGTCGGTGAATCCGAAGCCTTTGATGCGCTGCGCGGAGGAGACAGCGCCACCACAGGCCTGTGGCGCTTCTTGCCCCGCGCCGGTAGGGACTTAGCTGATACCCAGTGACCCAGGAGGTCAGACAGACTGTCAATGGAGCGAGTGAGCGCTTTAACATCACTGAGGCCCCTGACCAGAGACGAACCTGACGCCGTCAACCCCGGCATATCAGATACGCGTGACCGATCCTGAAGCGGGCCGGGAGAGAGGTCCGCTCCGCCTGGACCCTGATCCGACATGCCCCCTACTCAGTAGCGAGCGTCGCGGAAAGAGCAGTAATAACCCCTTACAAGAGCACAGTAACCGGGGAAGTGAGATCCTGCTATCACAGCCTGTTCCCACAAAACAATTTACCAAGCACTGAAGGGTTAAAGATTCTCCTTAGAGGGAGAAAAGCTACCCCAGCATTGCAGAAAAAAGGTTTTCTGATGATGGCCAGAAGGGGTTAATGCTGCTGAACACGCAATGCACCTTGCCTTAAAAGGACTAAGGTGTGCATGCAGCAGAGAAGACAGCAGCGTTCTGTGCTGTAGAGATGAGACAAACAGATGACTCACCAGCTTCCTGGAGCCTGTGTGTGAGAGCGGAGAGCAGGGGGGAGGGAGAGGACAGCGCTGAGCTCCGTGAGGCAATGGCCGTTTGCAGAGCCGAAGAGAAGGAAGGCAGGAGGGGGGCGGGGACTGCCCAGCGCGCGCTTTCCAGGCGCTTCCTGTCTGCACAGACGATGGCAGGCAGCCAAGAACATAAGCCACGCCCCCCGTTACACTAACGGAGCCCGCGCTCCTCTGACCCGCTCCCCTGCTAACAGCAGCGGTGATGTGCATTCTCCAGTATTACACCTCTGCCTGAAAAGACAAAAGGTGCAGTCACCATAAGACAGTAACACACACACACACACAGGGCACTTACCCAGCTGAGCGCCACAGGGACCCCCAGGGATGTGTGACGCCATGGCCCTTCGCTCCCCCCCACGGCGGAGCTCGCAGGGACCCCTAGATGCAGTGTGCGTCTCCGCCAGGGAGCACCCTGTATCCCCCGGGGCCGGCAGGCTTATGCGGGGACCTCCTTAGGGGGTACGCAGATCCGCCAGGGGAGGGCCAGGGGTCCCAGCAGCGCTGAGACCTCTAGACCACGGGGGTCCAGGTCTCCTGGTAAAAATAAAAAATTCTTCTGAGGAGCTGCAAAGCTTACGCCTTCTGAACGTTCAACGCACATCATTTAGCATGGTTTTCCTGTGTAAACAGGCTTCTAAACCTCCGACAATCAGTAAATATTTACCAGTTAGTGGTGGTTTACTGCCACTAATCTGTCTGTGTAAATGGAGTATTAGTGGGCAAAGCAAAAATTCCAAGATTTTAGGATTTTATTTTTATATGTAACCTCTCACCGCATTAGGATGTGAATGAACATCCTGAGAAGGAGCCTGCGTGTGTGGAGGTGGCTCAGGAACTCCACAAGAAGCTGATGGTGTCTGTTAACTATTTTGAATGTGCGCTGTTAATCGATGGGTTACCACAGCAGCCGGGGGCCAGCTTAAGCAGAGGCGTTCATAGAAATCATGGGGCCCCATACCAAGAGTCTATATTGATGGACTAGGCAGGGTTATAACATATTGATGCAGTCACACAAGGGCCTACTTTCCAACTTTTAAATACAGGGAGAGGACATGTTTTGTGGCTTGGACACAGAAATAATGCCCCTGCTACTGATTCCTCTTGTTTGCACACACTGATACCATTTTAATAAACCCCATAGAGTATGCTGCCCTCCACACACGGTGCGATACCTCGGAGTGAATCTCCTGTCATAATTTTCTCCCACAGTAGTCCTTACATGGACAACATGATGACCCCATGGCAAACCCCACCAGTATAATGCACCTACACTACTCCCCCCCCCACACACACACAGTATGATGCTCTTACAGCCCCCCACACATATACACACACAGTATGATGTCTTCCACAGTTCGCTCACACAGTATGATGGCCCCCAACAGTTCGCTCACACAGTATGATGGCCGCCCCACATCATGTATGATGGATCCCACAGTATACGCTTTTCTTGTTGCCAAAATAAAAAAAAACTCCGCACAGAGGGCCCGATCTAGTGACGTCATTGCACCTGCAGTGCTGAGACTTCGAGCACAGACGTACAGGCTGAATGATGAGGAACAAAGGCCATCTTTCAAAGAATGATATGCGGAAGAAGAAAGCCCTGTAGCATCAGGCTTTCCCAGCTAATGAGCGCCATAGTGGCCACGTGGTCTACCGCTATGGGCAAAATGCTTTTACCTTTAAGGCCCATCTTAGTACTTTTTACAGCAGACTGAGTGCCATAGGCAACCATGATTTCTAGTAAATACCGCAATACTGTGGTATTACAGTATATATAAGCAATCCAAGGATCACATGTTTAAGTCCACTAATGGGTACAAAAAAAATGAAAAAAAAATAAAAAGTCAAAATATAAAAAATAGATAATTTTTAACTATCCCACGTTTTCCCTATTAAAAACAAAGAAACGGAAAAAAAAACATTTGGTATCGCCACATCCGTAAAAGTCAGATGTATCAAAGTATGGAATTATGGTAATTAACCTTTACGGTAAACATTGCAGAAAAAAAAAATCAAAATGCCAAAATTGTGGGTTATTTGTCACCTCACTTAACAAAAAAAATCCAATACAAAGCTAGCAAAACGTTATATGTGCTCCAAATTGGTATCAATAAAAACGTCAGCTCCATAAACACAAAAAGCGCTTAAATAAAAAACTCCCTGGTTCTTAGAGAGTTAAAATAGCGATCACAAGACGTTATGCCACCAAACTCATTAAGGCCTAGTACATTAATGGTGCCACAGGAACGGGCAACAGCGAAAAATGTTATTTGCAAATCTACTTTCAGCGTATGTATGTTGGCCCTTGAGGACATTGCACACGCTGCTGCCAATTCATAGTTTTCCATGAACGTTTATTTTGTGCATAGGGTAAAAGAATACATAAAAGATATTTCTTATAGATGGCAGCTAGCGTTATATTACTCCTGGTTTAGGAGCTGTGACTCTCACAATCCCTCCAGGTGAGCACCTCAAATTATTTCTTTCCCCCTCCACTGTTTTTTTTCCCTATGTTCTGTGCGCTCTATTCCCTAAACAGCTCCATTTTCAATGGACAAATCATGATGTCTAGAGATCTCAATATTCTCCTTGTCAGAGGTGCCCCCATGAGGGTTGTCAGAAGATCTCAAAAACAGCAGGTGTTGTGGGGTGTGCCTGGCATACAATAGTTAGTGCCTACCAGGGTAGAACATCCGGTGAGCAGGTGGCGGAGTCATGGGCGCCCAAGGCTCATTGATACTTGTGTGGAACGAAAGGTACAGTAGCCCCAGCTGGTCCGGTGCTGCAGAAGAAATACTGTGGCACATATTGCTGAAAAATTAAGTTTTGGCTATGAAGAAAAGATGTCAGGATAAAGTATTGCAGCTTATTACATATGGAGATGCACACTGGTCATTGTCATGCTGACCCGGTTACAGCCAAAAGCACCTACAAGGGTATATGGGCATCAGAACTGAACCATAGAGTAATAGAAGAAAGGGTTCTGGTCTGATGAATCATGTTTTCTTGTACATCACGTAGATGGGTAGAGGTGTATAACTTACCTGGGGAGAAACATGGCCTCCAGGCGCACCTTAGGAAGAAGGCAAACTCCGGGGAAGTAATCTATAGTTGTATGTGCCAAACATTACATTTTATCACCCTTTTGGAATTTTTTTATATAAACTGACCAACCCCAATATAATAAATAATACAGAATTTTACAATTTCATTGTACAATTTTTAAGTCATATCCGCACTTGGAGTATCCTACACAACCCTATATATATATATATATATATATATATATATATATATATATACAGTCATGGCCAAAAGTATTGAGAATGAGACAAATAGTAATTTTTCCAAAGTTTACTGCTTCATTTTTTGTAATGGCAATTTGCATATACTCCTGAATGTCAAAGAGTGATCAGCTTAACAGCAATTACTGTACTTGCAAAGTCAATATTTGCCCAGAAAATGAACTTTAACCCCCAAAACACATTTCAACATCATTGCAGTCCTGCCTTAAAAGGAGCAGCTAACATCGTTTTAGTGATTGATCCATTAACACAGGTGTGGGTGTTGATGAGGACAGGGCTGGCGATCAATCAGTCATGATTAAGTAAGAATGACATCACTGCACACTTTAAAAGGAGGCTGGTTCTTGGTATCATTGTTTCTCTTCAGTTAACCATGGTTATCTCTAAAGAAACACGTGCAGCCATCATTGCACTGCACAAAAATGGCCTAACAGGGAAGAGTATCGCAGCTACAAAAATTGCACCTCAGTCAACAATCTATCGCATCATCAAGAACTTCAAGGAGAGAGCTTCCATTGTTGTCAAAAAGGCTCCAGGGCGCCCAAGAAAGACCAGCAAGCGCCAGGACCGTATCTTAAAACTGTTTCAGCTGTGGGATCGGACTACCAGCAGTGCCGAGCTTGCTCAGGAATGGCAGCAGGCTGGTGTGAGTGCTTCTGCACGCACTGTGAGGCGGAGACTCTTTGAGCAAGGGCTAGATTCAAGGAGGGCAGCAAAGAAGCCACTTCTCTCCAGAAAAAACATCAGGGACCGACTGATTTTCTGCAAAAGGTACAGGGAGTGGACTGCTGAGGACTGGGGCAAAATCATTTTCTCTGATGAATCCCTTTTTCGATTGTTTGGGACATCTGGAAAACAGCTTATTCGGAGAAGAGGTGAGCGCTACCACCAGTCTTGTCTCATGCCAACTGTAAAGCATCCTGAAACCATTCATGTGTGGGGTTGCTTCTCAGCCAAGGGAATCGGCTCACTCACAGTCTTGCCTAAAACACAGCCATGAATAAAGAATGGTACCAGAATGTCCTCCAAGAGCAACTTCTCCCAACCGTCCAAGAGCGGTTTGGCGCCCAACAATGCCTTTTCCAGCATGATGGAGCACCTTGCCCTAAAGCAAAGGTGATAACTAAATGGCTCATGGAACAAAACATAGAGATTTTGGGTCCATGGCCTGGAAACTCCCCAGATCTTAATCCCATTGAGAACTTGTGGTCAATCATCAAGAGACGGGTGGACAAACAAAAACCAACAAATTCTGGCAAAATGCAAGCATTGATTATGCAAGAATGGACTGCTATCAGTCAGGATTTGGTCCAAAAGTTGATTGAGAGCATGCCAGGGAGAATTACAGAGGTCTTGAAGAAGAAGGGGCAACACTGCAAATATTGACTTGCTGCATTAACTCATTCTGTCAATATAACCTATTGGTACTCATAATATGATTGCAATTATATTTCTGTATGTGATATAAACATCAGACAAGCACTAATAAAAACCAGAGGCCAGCAGATCATGTGAAAATATAATTTTGGTGTCATTCTCAATACTTTTGGCCATGACTGTATATATATATATATATATATATATATATATATATATATATATTCTCTATCTCAAGTCTTGGAGCAGAAATACTTCACATACAGAATCTGTTGCTATAGTGAGCTTATTGTTCTGTTCATGATTGCAGTTTGTGAGCTCCGATCTCCTTCTATGGGTGAATTTCTTTGGGGTCTTGAATCCTCTGGCTGGTTAAAACACGTGAAAACAATCCTAGATGCTGGTATCTTCATTGTAAAGGTAAGATGTGCTGTATCTGTTCATATTCTAGTGCTGCTTGTCTGATTTGTACTATTCTAGGCACGGACTGTACAAAAATGATCCTTTTAGTGCTGAGAATAAACGAGATTTGTAATTATATAAATGTGTAATATTTTACATTTAATTTGCACATTTAGGCCGTGTCAGAAGAGGGCGCCAGCGTGCTCGTTCATTGTTCTGATGGATGGGACCGCACCGCTCAGGTCTGCTCTGTATCCAGTCTGTTACTTGACCCCTATTACCGAACCATCAGAGTATTTATGGTAAGAGGTTTCATTTCATATACTCTATGTACTGGTGGAGATTTACGGAGTTGATATTTTTTGCATAGTGTAACTTTTATTTTTCCCAATTACTATTAGGTGTTAATTGAAAAAGACTGGATTTCATTTGGACACAAATTTAATCACAGGTAACCCTGGTCACTGCACATATGTTGGAAAAGTCAAACAGAGTCACTTATTTACAGAGGGCCTTTCACCAAATTTTTCATGTTGAACTGAAAACACGTTGTTGCTTCAGAGCAGAAAAAAAAATAATTGTTAGTTCTTTTTTTATTTTGCATCTCTGTTGCAGGGATATTAACAATCAAAGTATTTGTCACCTAATGAGTTAATTTTCGTTACATCCAAGTGGGTGTTATCAGAGAGCTTTCACTGTGGGGCATGTACTTCTCCTTGTACGATGTTGTCCAATTATAAACAGGCAGCAAGATGCTAGAAAAAGAACACCTCCACACCATATCTTACAGCAGGTTTCTCAGTGTGTGGGTTATAATGAAAGCCCGGATCTCCTGGTCTAACCTCCTGCATGATTAGAATATCAACTGTATTCAAATCCCATCAATCAACACATTTCAGATATGGGCCCAGCAGTCAGTGTGGGGCTAGGGTCAGCACAGCTGAGTTTAGCTGTGTCACTTTCCAAATCTTCCATCAGCTCTCCTCCTCTCAGCAAAAGAGACAAAAAAAAAACACCATACATTCTAATATAATATACTTACTGTAGTTTTTCTGTGCCATTCCCAGTCTCAGGCGGTTTTGGGAGTGCAGTCCACCTGAAAAAGATGTTGCATGCATATACCCCAATTGCATTGCTTCAGCATATTTTTTTTTTTTTTTTTTTTTTTTAAGGTATGGAAATTTAGATGGGGATCCCAAGGAGGTGTCCCCAGTGATAGACCAGTTCCTGGAATGTGTCTGGCAGCTCATGGAGCAGTTTCCCTGTGCGTTTGAATTTAATGAGAGATTCTTGGTCCACATACAACACCATATATACTCCTGTCAGTATGGAAACTTTCTGTGCAACTGCGAGAAGGAGAGGAAGGAACTGATGTGAGAGAATATGTGCTCTGTGTATGGTCACTATAGGCTTGTAACAGAAATAGAATATGGATGGTTGACGTGTCCCTGATGCTGATCTGATCACACGGTGCCCCACAGTCTGGATAACAGCAATCACTTATAAACTGTGAAGGTTGAACCTTGGCAAAAAATTTTCAATAACTGTGCAGGAGAAAAATGTATAAAGTGATGGCATATTGGTAAGATATGCCATCACTTCAGGATTGGTGGGGGTGTCAGACCTTAGGGACTCCCACATATCCGGAGACTGAATGGGTATGTGAACCTAAACCATTTCAGTTTTTTCCTGCCCATCTGGGTCGCTGGCATCGCTGGCAGTGCCACTGTACAGAGAAACATAAGAATGGTGAAATCAAAATGCCAATAATAAAATAAGATGGGTACATGGATTTAAGAATTGCACAGTTCCTGATGTAACCAATGGTCCACTAGAAGATACTTCTTGAAGATATTCTCTGTCCTGAGTAATGTTGAAATCTTGTAGATCTTCTTTCCCAGTCACAAAATGTCCTAACCTGCAGGTCAGTAGCCAAGGACATGAGATACATCCTTGTAACTAGAGGATCATGGCTTTAAAGAGATATTCTTAAAATATCAAGCTCTCATTGAGGCCTCATTCAGACATCCGTATCCACATGTACGTGTTAATGCTAATGCTATTCACATGCCTGTGGATTTTCATGGACTATGTGTCTGTGCAAAACTCACGGAGACATGTCTGTTTTTTCTTCCAATATCACAGATGAAAAAGACCTATACAAGTCTATGGGTCCATGAAGAACATAGACAGCCCACGGATGGCATCATGGTGCTGTCCGAGATTAAAGGGGTTGTCCAGTACTTTATATTACCCCCCCAATGTGTCTCCCCGAGACCCCTAAGGATTTTTGTAATTACCTACCGTTGCAGATAATGCCTGTGAGTGGCGCTATCACTGGCCGCTCACAGGCATCACGTGACCCCCGCCGATGTCGCTGGCAGCAGCCGGGGGTCTCTGTCTTCCACGTTCCAGGTGGATGCCAGACTGTGGGCGGGGTTACCCCCCCCCACATCACACCCGGCATCCACCGCACGCTCTGCCTCTCCCCATTCATTGGGAAAGCGCGGTAGATGCTGGGAGTGACGCGTGGGGAGGAGGTGTAACCCTGCCCACAACCCAGCAGCCACCGTAGGGACCCCAGCGCTGAGTCACGCCTCACTTGTCGTGACATCAGCGTGGGGTCACGTGATGCCTGTGAGCGGCCACCGATAGCGAAGCTCACAGGCATTATCAGCAAAGTCTTAGGGGCCCCGGGGGGATACATTGGGGGGGGAGTAATATAAAGTACTGGACAACTTCTTTAACATTACAAAGCATAGGAGAAACTTTATAACATATTTATCCATACGAGAAGAACACTGATAACACAATGATGGTAAAAATGGACACACTGATACCATTTTTTCACATACCTGTTTAAACCTGTACATGTGAATGAGGCCTTCTGCTGATCACTGAAGAGCCCCATTCTCAGCATCGCTAAAAGTCCCATCGGTCAGACCTCCTGCATTCAGAAAGTTATCTCCTAACCCTTTACAGCAGTGGTTCTCAACTCCAGTCCTCAGGACCCACCAACAGGCCATGTTTTCAGGATTTCCTTAGTATTGCACAGCTGATAATTGCATCACCTGCACAGGCAATAATTCCATCAGCTGTGCAATACTAAGGAAATCCTGAAAACATGATCTGTTGGTGGGTCCTGAGGACTGGAGTTGGGGAACACTGCTGTAAAGGGACTGTCAGTACAGAAGGACTGTTCAAATCAAGTACAGGCGCTCGGTGCACCGTGGTGGGGCCAAGCAGTTCAGTGCATCTTTCCATCTACTTTTTGGAAACGGATTTTCCAATTTTGACTATGAAGCTACACAGCTACTATGCAAAGAAACACTGAAAGCTATAGAACTTGTGGCTCATTCATATAAGAGAATCAGGCACAGTTTCACCAGTTTGGTCAGTGTCAGTTTTTATCATTAGAGTTTGGCCTGAGCTTCAGTTTCTTCATCTTTTTCCATCAAACAGACCTGGAAAACTGGACAGCGCTCAGATGGCAATTAATTGTTGGCCGATTTTTTTTTTTTCACTGACCCATGGATGTGCATTGTTAATTTTGACCTGACACTCAGATAACTATCGTACTATCGTACATTTTGCCACGATTTTCCGTCTCTCAAACAATCACAGATATGTGAATGGCCCCATTCACTCTTCTAGGTACAAGTCGTATCTGGAAATAACACAAATAGGACTCGTACACAAAAAATGTCCGTCTGAATGAGCCCTTAGTGTTAGTGCAGGTTGCAGTGGTGACGGGTATACTTGCAGCTCTCATAATCTCAATATATCAGTGATGCAATCATCATCTTCCAGAATTCAGGAGAGGACCTACTCCCTCTGGTCTTACCTGTGGAAGCAGCGGTTGGATTACATGAACCCTCTGTACAGAGCAGATCACAGTCAGACCCAAGGAACTCTGAGACCACACACCACTCCATGCCACTTCAGGTAAGAGGTTATTCTGATTCCTCCTCTGCACTGAATAAAGCAGCAGAACTCTAACACACCATATACTTATCATTCATATATAGAAACATCAACCCTAACTTTACAGGTGAAAGAAGCGGGGTGACGTATCATGAGCCCAATGTGTCCTTCAGTGGTGAAATCCAAGGCCCAACACTCTTCCCACTTGTAACCATGGTCTACATTTAGGGGTTGCGTCAGAGCTCACTCGTCAGTTCTATCTTCTGCCTGGCACAAATCAATTCACTTTAGACAGATTTACTGACATCTATGACAGCTTGTGACACGGTGATTCATTTTGCACATATTTAGACTGCGATAAAGTATTGATCTTTGGGGGTCAGACCGCTGGGACCCCCAACAATCCCCAGGAGGTTCTGTAGAGCAAGCTTTGAACAGAGCAGAGGGGGAGCATGTACATCTCTACTCCATTCATTCTCTGTGGAACTGACCCCTAGCGATCAATTCCTAAATCCCGTTGATAGGGGATTACTTATATACTTGGTACAACCCCTTTAATAGGGCATGAGGATGTCCCTGATCGGGAACTTTCTATATAAACGCATAATATAAAGTCGAGTTTGGGTCAGGAGACCTGAAGCCAGTCTTTGCATTGAAGCATACTCAGACCGCAAAACACACGTGTGAATCCAGGCAAAAGCTGTTTTTTTTTTGTTTGCCTGTACAAAACAGACCAATTTTGCAAGTGTGTTAGATCCAATTTTCGGGCATATTTAGTCCACATGTCCGTTTTTATCAATGGTTTTGCCATATGCAAAAACAACGTGACAGAGGTTTCCCAAGCTTCTTCAAGTACCCAGTCAGTGAAAATGAAGAATAGCAGTAGGATGCAACTTGGATGTCCGCAAATAAGGTCAATGTAGGGGATGTCTCTGTTTATATACAGACCATCAGTCAGCAAAATAACAGAACGGACATGTGAATAGTGTAAGGATAGGATGTGTCAGTGTGCTGTCCGAGTAATGAGGCCCAACTTGCCACCACATATTTTCACTAATCTGAAGTCACCAGCCATAGATCAGCCACTGAGGGACTCATTAGGACTCGCTCACATTGCCACGTAACACGGCCGAGTGCTAGTGCTATGTGATGTTTTATCGGATAGCACTCGGACCAATAATATACTATGTTATCCGAGTGCAGTCTGATGTACGTGCACAGAGACAATGGAGAAGATGGAAAAATTAAGTCCTCCATCTTCTCCACACCTGTGCTGCAATTCTTCCATGCGAGAAAATTGGATCACACTCAGAGTTAAAGCAGAGTGTCATTAGTATAATCGGCCCAATTCTCTGGCATGGGAGAATATACAGCATTGTGAGCTAGCCCTTCATGTGTGTACCATGAGCTAGCACGTCTTAAGAACATATATCATGAGAATTGCTCGATGATAATCTTCTGTACTTGTGCATATACTAACTCTTCAAACTTATTTTTCACCATGGAAGGTTTTGGAGGGGCCTCTATAACCGATTTGAGAAAGGAATGCACCCTCGCCAGTCAGTCACTGATTTTCTACAGGCAGTAAAAGAAGAGACGCAGCAGCTGGAGGAGGAAATGGAGTTCATGGAGAAGGTGTGGTAGAAATACTGAAAATCCAGCTTCCTGGCCTATATGTTTTTGATGTTTATACCTCCACTTAGGTTTCAGTGTAAACCAATTCAGCTTTTAATGGTGACTGAGAAACAATTTTAAATGATTATATATAAAAACCCTGCACAAGATAAAAAAGAGGCAATCATTTTTAGCCGATGCCCTACGTCTTTGGTGTTCTCCAACACAATAACTGGAAGAGAGCACCATTAAAGGGAATCTGTTACCAGGTTTTTGCTACCCATCTGAGTGCAGCGCAATATAGGGGCAGAGGCCCTGATTCCAACAATCTGTCACTTACTGGGCTACCTGCTGTCATTTTGATAAAATTACTGTGTTATCTGCAGCAGACCCCGCCCACATCACTGATTGGCAGTTCTCTGACTGCTGAGCTCTGTATAACCCTGCCCACACCACTGATTGGCCACTTTGTGTATACTAGATTTGCAGAAAGCTGCCAATCAGTGATGGGGGCGGGGTTGTACAGAGCTTATGAATATGTAGGACTACCTGGCAGCAGGTTTACTAGTCCCCAATGATAATCTGCTTGCTGATAAAATAGTGATTTTATAAAAACTACAGCAATCAGACCATTAAGTGACACATCACTGTAACCAGGGTCTCTACCTTGTGTCTTTTCAATGTCAGTAATGCCTGAGCACTGTGGCGTTATGGCTTTCTTATGGCACCAGAGAAGTTTGTTCATTGGTATAAAGTTTTCAAGTAAAGGTTCATTTAGGCAGGCCAATAATTGGGTTAGGGAGCGTTCCCTCATTCCCAACTGTTGGCTGCCTAAACAGGCCATCAAACATCCAATGGAGGGGCAAAGCATTCATTGGTGTGATAATTTTTGAGCACGTTTAAAAATTATCATTAGCAGCACATTGTCCTGCGTAAACGAGAAATGTGCTGACGATAACATAAGTGCGGCCGGCCTTACTAAACAGACCATTAAACCACTGCTGATCGACTTGCATGTAGAGGTTACATTAACATGCCCTAACCCAATGTAACTTTTGCTCTTGCCTAACAATTTTTCCTTTAGAGATTAACAAAACTGGAAACTCGAGAGTCAAATGAAACCTACAAGAATCTCAATGACCAGCCAAAAATCCACAACTTCCAGATATGCATCACCAAACACTCTCCGGCTAATACGCCCCAAGATTACAGCACCAACCTGAAGCTGTTTCCCTCTCGTAGTTCATCCCAAGGTGAGGAGGACTCGGCCCTGATCCTAACCCAGGACCATTTGAAGAGCTCGGACCCCGACCTGTCGGCTAACAGTGACCAGGAATCTGGGGTGGAGGACTTGAGCTGCCGGTCTCCGAGTGGTGGAGACTCGTTACCCAGCGAGGACAGTGGGAAGGATCCCGATTCAGATGAAGCAGTGTTCCTGACTGCTTAGAGGTCTTATTAACCACTTGCTATTATATTAGTGCTTCTATTTATTTATAGGGAGTGATGTAAGCTGGGAGGGATATACTGGGGGAAAAAAAAACATATCGACTTTGTTCACATGTATCAGTGGTAGTTTGTGCAGCGGAGACCAGATACTAATGTCCTATATAGTCGGTCTGATCCAGGCAATTGAACGACTGACAATTGGAAAAGTGCATACACAGGTTGACGAAACAATGACGGGGACACAATGATCGCTAATAATCTGGTATCCTGTTATCAGCAGCACGTCTCCTGTTTACACTGAGTAATGTGCTGCCGTTAAGAATTTTAATGAATGCATAAAATGTATCGCACCCAATGAAACGGTGCTTTCCTAGTTTGTCTGCCGATTGTGGTCCTGGTTAGATGGGCCAATAATCGTATGTTGAAATGATTCCTATGAGCGCTCGTTCATCGTTTATTGGCTCTACGCCTTAAGTGCGTGTCTGCAGCCTCCGGGAATATTCAGAAACAGTTATCTTTTTTTAAGAGCCAACCTTATAATGCATTTTGTTTCCTTTCATGATTTCAAACCACATGTCCGTGGAGCATGAATCCTGTCCCAATATATTTGTATATTTAAGGTTTGTCATTGACAAAGGTGCCCTGTACTGGAAATATGGACACTTACATGGTTTTCGGGTTTAGGTCCACTGTGTGAAAGATCTGAATGTGCTTTGCTTCTGTGTAAGTTGCTGGTAGACTAATGGTGGTCATCCAGGATCTGACATTGGGTATTAATTCCCTACCTCCTAGTTATGTTAGGCATGACTATCACATGTAAGGTTCTTGCCACCTGGCCGAGAAAAGTTCGAAAAAAAGGACGCAAGCATAAACTGTTTGGCCTGTGACCACAGCAATTTACAGTAAAACAATGTGATTTTCGTCACATGATTAAAACCATGACCCAATGTCTATGGCTGAATAATCCCTTAAAGACTAATGTTTTGTGCTATGGTATACCATCGGTCCGATCTTCTGTAACTTTATACTGTTTCCACATAGACTGCCAATGAAACAAAACTTCAGAATCTCATTTGGAGACTTTAAAGGGGCTGTCCAAGACTTTATTGAAGGCCTATACTTGATCATCAATGTCTGATTGATAGTGCGTGCTGTAGCTGTTCCTGTGTCAACGGTGACCAGAAATGCTCAGGTGCCGAGCTCTGTTGACGGAGTACTACATATCGGCCACCCATTCAAATCATTAGGGGGCAGATGTGTAGTACGCAGCCGCAGCCACTATTCCCTCCACAGAGCTCCGCAGTGCAGCTCCGCTAATGAGCACCCCAATTGATCAAACATTGATGCCTTATCTTAAAGAGGTGGTCACTACATTGTATAATGCCCCCATCAAATTACACCTTTTAAATACCTGCAGCCGGGGTCACGTGATGCAGACTGAGAAGTCAGCAATAGCGCCACCCACAGGTACATATGGAAGCAGGAGGTATTTACAAAAACATTTATTTAGTTAACATGTGTAAATCGATGGGGTCATTATACAATGTAGTGGACCACCTCTTTAAAGAAAGGCCATCAATGTTAAAGTCCGGGACAACCCCTTTAATTATTAATCGGTATCGGTACAGATCTATTAGACTTTTCAGAACTTCAAAATAGGTCCATCCTTCAAACAGATGCCAAAAAGTACAGTATGTTGCAAACTTTAATGGAAGCATTCCTGTATGAATACAATATTGGAGGAAATAAAGAAAAAAAAACAAAAAGCTTTGGCACTTTTATGTAGGTCTCCAGAATATAGTGGGGAGAGACTTTCTTATTGACTTATATAAGCGAGGTAGAGCAGTAACCCCAAAGAAATTGAAAAATCAGCTGTGGTCCCTATAGGATGGCCCTACACATTGCATTTCCCATCACTTTTTTGAGAATACATTGGGGTGGAAAAATAAGATACAAATAAAGCAGATAATAAGAATTTATAGTCCAGAATTTACTGGTCACTTTTGTATTTCTGTAGGAATTCCAGCTCTGTACGTTGCAGATATCCGGCCCATCAGCGGATTAGCGGGGTCCCGCGTACTTGAATCCTTGCATGTTATCTGGGGGCTAAGAGCCATAGGGTTCTCTCTAAGTGCTTCCGACACTGGTTTTCAGAAAACGTACTGATCCTTTTATATTCGTGCTGCACGGTAGTTACATGTGGGGTCTCAGCGTCACATTACTGGGCTAGTACTAATATGGTAAGAGTCAATGTTGTGTAGTATCCCCCCGCCATCCTTTACGTGTCTGCCTGCTGCATAGCGGACGGCTGCCATCTTGAATGCTCATTGAAGCTGCTATTAGTTTTTTTTGTAAATTGCATGGATAATCTTACCAGAATAATCGTTCTCACTTCTTGACTTGTCTGCTCATTGTGACCAATATCATATTGGTTTTATAGACGAGTTTACAAGCGCTTGTAGTGCTACAATACAAGAACAAAGCTACTAGATGTAATAGGAAGATCATCATAAAATGACCGTCCCTCCCAACTGCAGATTCCAAAATCTTCTGAAGATGCAGCTTATAAGTGAGGTTCGTGATAGTCAGAAGCAGCGTCTTCTTCCCATGATCTGTGCCTGGGGTGGTAGCCCAGCGATGTAGGGGCTGAGCCGCAGTAACAGACATGGGGCCGTGTCTGCGGGGGAAGGTGGGGAATAGAGTTTTCATTTTCTAATCCAGGACAACCCTTTTAAAAGTAGAACTCCCAAAAACAATGAAAGGGAAAGCCTCTTAAAGGGACACTAATCCTCGAAATGAATGAGGGCAAAAAATAGAGCAGCTCTTACTTTTGTCCAGTCTCAACATGATCCTAAAAGAGATGGGGCCAGAGTCATCAAGAGCGGCGCTGTTCACATTGGTCTTGATGAGGAGGTGTGCTGGAGTCAGACAGACGCTCACGGTTCATGAAAAGGTGCATGCTTCTTCCTGAATTGAGAACGCACCGTGGGTCAATAAACAAATATGCAACATGGGAATGAGATTTTGTGGCTATTTATGGTACAAAGATTTAAAAAAAAAAATTCTGCACAAGCGCTGTGTGTGAGCAAACCCCAACGGTGGTGCCGCAGGTCTTTTGGGAGTTCTCCTTGATTGCAAAGGGTTTTGTGTGTTTTTTTTATATATATTATTTATGGTTTATTTATTGATGCCATCATTGCTTATTTTTGTGACGAGTATAATAAAATCATGATCTATTTTTTTATTTTGTGTTGCATATTTTGGCTGTAATTTATATGCAGAAATTGATTTTTGTTTTAAGATATTTTAAAATATGTTGTCAAGCAATATTACCCTAATTGTGACTATATCAGTACAAAGTACGTATGTAAAGTAGTTTATTCCGTAATGTGCAATTAGAATATTTTTGTAAACTCCCTTGTGTTGTGTGTGTGCTGGTGTGTATAGATTAGATTGGGCCGCTGTCCTTTACGGACATAGCATTAGAGTCATTTATGCTGCACTTATAGAAGATGCTAAAGAATTACACTACAGTTTTTTTAATACAATTTTCTTTTCTTTTTTAAAGCAATACTTTACTCACCCTCTCTGGGTCTAATGCAGAGTGTCAGCTATTTGTCACATTGACAGCGCTGCAGCCAGTCAGTGAGTTCAGTGACTCTGAGCAAGTAGTGCTGTTAACTCGGGCAAAGCTGCTGATCTCAGTTATTGGTTGCAGCGCTGTCGACATGAGGCCAAA
>NW_027362956.1:0-17500 GCF_046119375.1 Phyllobates terribilis | reverse complement strand
GTCCTTTTTTATTTATTATGAGAAAATCATAAAAGATCCCGTTTTTTAACCATGCTGTGACTTTCTGCTGAGGGAGAGGGAGAGAGCTGCCCTATTCAGAGTCTGTAATAAGACCTGCTGACAAAAGTGTTGAAGATACAGTCTAATGTGAATTAACAATGAAAAAAAGTTAATTTAACAAATGGCTTGTATTTTTTAATACAAACTTTTTTTGTGTTTACAGCTCCTTTAAAGGGAATCTATCATCAGGTTTTTGCCACCTAATCTGAGTAATGTGTCACTTACTGGGCTGCTTAGTGTTGTTTTGATAAAATCATTGATTTGTCAGAAGGTAATTATCACTAGATGACTAGTAAGTTCTGTAGGACCCCATCACTGATCAGTAGATTTCTGTGTACACTGAGCATGGGCAGAAAGCTGCCAATCAGTGGTGTGGGCGGGGCTATACAGAGCGCAGCATTCAGAGAGCTGCTAGATCTGCAGCAGATAAAACGGTGATTTTCTCAAAATGACAACAAGCAGCTGAAAAAGTGACACATCGCTGGAATCAGGGTATCTGCCCCAATATTGTGCTGCTCTCAGATGGGGCAGCACAATTAATATTATGCCAAATTAATTTCCCGTGAAGTATCACATGATCTATCACGGGGATCATGTGACATGTCACGTGATAAATCAGGTGTGTGGAGGGGGCCCTTGCTACTCTTAATCCACCCCTGAGTGAGACTAATACTGTACAACCAAATTGGCTCAGCACAAAAGGTTTCTTCAGATGTGGAGCCAATCGGTGCAAAGCGTGTCTACATGCGGTTAAAACAGATAGTTTTATGTCCTTAAGTAATGATAGAGAATATAAAATTCATGATTTCCTCAATTGTAATTCATCAGGGGAGTCCCTGTGGATTTTCACATTGGATACCACAGGGGTTAAATTCAAGACAGGATCTGATACTGCAGTATTAAGAAATATAATTCTGCATTTATTTCCATGCATGTACACTGGGTACGGAAAGTATTCAGACCCCTTTACATTTTTCACTCTTTGTTTCATTGCAGCCATTTGGTAAATTCTAAAAAGTTCATTTTTTTCTCATTAAAGTCCACTCTGCACCCCATCTTGTCTGAAAGAAAACAGAAATGAAGAAATTTTTGCAAAATTTAATAAAAAAGAAAAACTGAAATATCACACGGGCATAAGTATTCAGACCCTTTGCTCAGTATTGAGTAGAAGCACCCTTTTGGGCTAGTACAGCCATGAGTCTTCTTGGAAATGATGCAACAAGTTTTTCACACCAGCATTTTGGGATCCTCTGCCATTCTTCCTTGCAGATCCTCTCCAGTTCCGTCAGGATGAATGGGAAACGTTGGTGGACAGCCATTTTCAGGTCTCTCCAAAGATGCTCAATTGGGTTTAGGTCAGGGCTCTGGCTGGGCCAGTCAAGAATGGTCACATAGTTGTTCTGAAGCCACTCCTTTGTTATTTTAGCTGTGTGCTTAGGGTCATTGTCTTGTTGGAAGGTGAACCTTTGGCCAAGTCTGAGGTGCAGAGCACTCTGGAAGAGGTTTTCATCCAGGATATCTCTGTACTTGGCCGCATTCATGTTTCCTTCAATTGCAACCAGTCGTCCTGTCCCTGCAGCTGAAAAACACACCCATAGCATGATACTGCTGTTATGATCTGCTACAAGAACTAAGGAAAGAGAGGAAATCTGTCCATACAATAGGACTAAGCTGATTCCTTACGATGCAGCGGGCAACCTGTTCCTTGCAAACAGACCCGCCTATGTCCGCGGCTAATCTGAACACAGACCTATAGATTAAAGGGAGGGGTCCCTAAAAGAACTAAGGACTGGGACAAAACTGGACACCTCCTGGCAGAAGTAGTAGCAGAAGAAGACAAACAGACAAAAGTATTTAGTGGTCCAAGGACCAAACAAACTAGAGAGATACAGTAGGTACAAAGCACCTGGCTAGATTAAGAGTCAAAGTAACACTGAAGTCCAGCAAAGCCTGAAGGGCGGAGCTGGAATAAATAGGCAGAAGGTCACATGACCACAAAATAGAAAAAACTAACAGGAGGGTTCTAACAACTGCCACCACCATGTTTCACTGTTGGGATTGTATTAGGCAGGTGATGAGCAGTGCCTGGTTTTCTCTACACATACCACTTAGAATTATCACCAAAAAGTTCTATCTTCGTCTCATCAGACCAGAGAATCTTATTTCTCATAGTCTGGGAGTCCTTCATGTGTTTTTGAGCAAACTCTATGCGGGCTTTCATATGAGGAGAGGCTTCCATCTGGCCACTCTGCCATAAAGGCCCAACTGGGGAAGGGCTGCAGTGATAGTTGACTATGTGGAACTTTCTCCCATCTCCCTACTGCATCTCTGGAGCTCAGCCACAGTGATCTTGGGGTTCTTCTTTACCTCTCTCACCAAGGCTCTTCTCCCACGATTGCTCAGTTTGGCTGGACGGCCAGGTCTAGGAAGACTTCTGGTGGTCCCAAACTTCTTCCATTTAAGGATTATGGAGGCCACTGTGCTCTTATGAACCTTGGGTAATGCAGAAATTTTTTTATAACCTTGGCTAGATCTGTGCCTTGCCACAATTCGGTCTCTGAGCTCCTTGGGCAGTTCGTTTGAGCTCATGATTCTCATTTGGTCTGACATGTAGTGTGAGCTGTGGGGTCTTATATAGACAGGTGTGTGCCTTTCCAAATCAAGTCCTATCAGTTTAATTAAACACATTTGGACTCCATTGAAGGAGTAGAACCATCTCAAGGAGGATCACAAGGAAATGGACAGCATGTGACTTAAATATGAGTGTCTGAGCAAAGGATCTGAATACTTATGACCATGTGATATTTCAGTTTTTCTTTTTTAATAAATTTGCAAAAAAATTCTATATTGCTGTTTTTTTCAGTCAAGATGGGGTGCTGAGTGTACTTTAATGAGAAAAAAATGAACTTTTTAGAATTTATCAAATGGCTGCAATGAAACAAAGAGTGAAAAATTTAAAGGAGTCTGAATACTTTCCGTACTCACTGTATGTATCTATATAAACTGCTCCAAAAATAAAGGGAACACTTAAAACAACAGAATATAACTCCAAGTAAATCAAACTTCTGTGAAATCAAACTGTCCACTTAGGAAGCAACACTGATTGACAATCAATTTCACATGCTGATGTGCAAATGGAATAGAGGATAGATGGAAATTATTGGCAATTATCAAGACACCCTCAATAAAGGAGTGGTTCTGCAGGTGGGGACCACAGACCACATCTCAGTACCAATGCTTTCTGGCTGATGTTTTGGTCACTTTTGAATGTTGGTTGTGCTTTCACACTCGTGGTAGCATGAGACAGACTCTACAACCCACAGAAGTTGCTCAGATAGTGCAGCTCATCCAGGATGGCACATCAATGCGAGCTGTGGCAAGAAGGTTGGCTGTGTCCAGAGGCTGGAGGCGCTACCAGGAGACAGGCCAGTACACCAGGAGATGTGGAGGGGGCCGTAGGAGGGCAACAACCCAGCAGCAGGACCGCTACCTCCGCCTTTGTGAAAGGAGGAACAGGAGGAGCACTGCCAGAGCCCTGCAAAATGACCTCCAGCAGGCCACAAATGTGCATATGTCTGCACAAACGGTTAGATACTAACTCCATGAGGGTGGTATGAGGGCCCGACGTCCACAGATAGGGGTTGTGCTCACAGCCCAACACCATGCAGGACGCTTGGCATTTGCCACAGAACACCAGGATTGGCAAAGTTGCCACTCGCGCCCTGTGCTCTTCGTAGATGAAAGCAGGTTCACACTGAGCACATGTGACAGACGTGACAGAGTCTGGAGACGCCGTGGAGAGTGACATCCTTCAGCATGACCGGTTTGGCAGTGGGTGAGTAATGGTGTGGGGTGGCATTTCTTTGGAGAGCCGCACAGCCCTACATGTGCTCGCCAGAGGTAGCCTGACTTCCATTAGGTACCGAGATGAGATCCTCAGACCCCTTGTGAGACCATATGCTGGTGCGGTTGGCCCTGGGTTCCTCATAATGCTGGACAATGGCAGACCTCATGTGGCTGGAGTGTGTCAGCAGTTCCTGCAAGATGGAGGCATTGAAGCTATGGACTGGCCCGCCCGTTCCCCAGACCTGAATCCGATTGAGCACATCTGGGACATCATGTCTCGCTCCATCCGCCAACGTCACGTTGCACCACAGACTGTCCAGGAGTTGGCGGATGCTTTAGTTCAGGTCTGGGAGGAGATCCCACAGGAGACCATCCGCAACCTCATCAGGAGCATGCCCAGGCGTTGTAGGGAGGTCATACAGGCACGTGGATATATATATATATATATATATATATATATATATATATATATATATATGCCTTTTTGTCATTCTAGTAGTAGGGCCATAATTAAGACATGATTTGTTGAAACGTGTAGGTCTGTAAGCTATGATAGTTGCACATTTGCTGTATTCTTTGTGGAGCAGTGTTTTATATGGCTAATAAAAGCTAAGTTTTAATATTTTTTCTACTAAACAAACCTTTACGCTGGATCATTTGCACTTTTCCCTTGTCTGACTGCACTTACGTTTTGCCCTGGTACCACTTATCTGCATCTCCAGAAGTTTCCCATTTCTCTATTATACTCTTCAAATTACATTTTGAGACTTTCTCCTCCTGCTGTTGCACATATTTTTTTCCCTTCATCTGCACAGGTATCATTAATCTATCAACTATAATGGCCGTACCAGGTCCTGCAGGTCCTGTATCCCGTACACATGACGTGGGCAGTGCACGGCATGCCGCTAGTTTTTATTCTGAGTGCTCTTATATACGGTGGTAGTTTTACACAATGTTGAGCCTGTGATTTGCAGAGTGAAATGTCTGACTGCTAGAACAGAAGTATACGGCAGATTCTACAGCATGGATACATAAAGGACGTCCTGGGGGAATATACCTCCCTCCAACACTCGTCCAGTCCCTGCCTCACACTAGAGACATTTATAATAACTCCAGGACTATGGAGCTGGTCATTTTCTCATAATCTGTGGCCATTATTAGTGATCTCACATTGTACGGTAATATCACCCTGGAGGTTGTGATGTATTTAGTGTAATAGCGCCATCTAGAATATACAGTATATATCAGGCGATACCATGCTTACTATAGTTAGTCGTCTTCTGTGCCCTCTATAGCTATCTATTATACTTTATATTTCTTTATAATAATTTATAATAAATTACTCGATAGTTTTACAGCTTTATGATGTTTATTAATCTGCTGAAATGATAAAAGAAAGTCGAACCTTACAGTGGACACAGGTGGAAGTGTCCTCCATGATGGTGTAGGCTGAGGTGGAGCAAGTATTTAGTCAGTGGGGGATCGAGATGACGAGTATTCCCCAGGGTTCCCTGTTATCAGGGAGGGACCCGGTGTATGCAATCAAAAGATCTTATCCTCTGACCGGCTTTGTGCCATCAACAGGTAATGATCCTCTGTCCGGCTGTGTGCCATCAACAGGTAATGACCATCCGGCAGTCCGACATCAACTGGTCATCACCCTCCAGCTGTGTGCCATCAACAGGTAATGACCATCCGGCAGTGCGCCATCAACAGGTAATGACCCTCTGGCTATGGCCATCAATAGGTCATCACCCTCCGGCTGTGTTCCATCAACAGGTAATGACCATCCGGCAGTGTGCCATGAACAGGTAATGACCATCCGGCTGTGTGCCATCAACAGGTAATGACCATCCGGCAGTGCACCATCAACAGGTAATGACCCTCTGGCTATGGCCATCAATTGGTCATCACCCTCCGGCTGTGTGCCATCAATAGGTAATGACCATCCGGCAGTGCGCCATGAACAGGTAATGACCATCCGTCTGTGTGCCATCAACAGGTAATTATCCTCTGTCCGGCTGTGTGCCATCAACAGGTAATGACCCTCTGGCTATGGTCATCAATAGGTCATCATCCTCCAGCTGTGTGCCATCAACAGGTAATGACCCTCTGGCTATGGTCATCAATAGGTCATCACCCTCCGGCTGTGTGCCATCAACAGGTAATGACCCTCTGGCTATGGCCATCAATAGATCATCACCCTCCGGCTGTGTGCCATCAAATGTTTTTATCTTCTGTCCAGTTTTGTGCCATCAAGAGGTAATGACCCTCCAGCTGTGGGCCATCAACAGGTCATCACCCTTCGGCATTTAGGCTTCTTGTCTTCTGTAAGATGCGATTCTTGAGTCTCCTGATGCTAAAAAATATTTAAAAAATCACCGATTAAACTAATAATCTATCTTGTACATAAGCATCACAATTTATAATCTATCTAGTGCATAAGTATGACAATTTAGCTCACAGAACATACACTATGGTAAAACATTAGACCCTACAAGCAGAAATTTGCTAAACTAACATAAATATAACTGACAAATCAGTAGAAAAATCGCTACCAATGGCACAGCTCTCTTCACATCAACCTGTAACCATAGTAGATAAGAAATAGAGGACAATGCTCATAGTCAGTTATCAACAATTCGGCATGGGGCATCCCACCAGAGACATTATAATATCTAGTAGATTATAGATGGCAATAGAATTTACCAACAAGCACATAGTACGCCAAACTCAAGTACATAGTATGCCAAACCTCGACACGTTTTCCTAAAATAGGTTCATCAGAAGCACATACTAGACAGTGATACTTAGCAAAGCGTTCATAGATATATGCGCCATATGATAAGGTGCTAAAGTGCAAGTGTGTGACAAAATATCCATGCGATTTCAGGTGCAATGCTGCATTGTATGTAGTAAGATGGTGCCCATCAGACAGCATGTATAGGACTAACCTGTGATGAAAACACGAGCAATGGGAAAGTTCAAGCAGTTGCCTTCTCAATCTTCCTCGCCTCTAAGACATCTAAGGAAACATCTTCTCCTCTTGATTTTGGGTTGAGGTGTTGTAGGCATTTCAGGCTCTGGCATTCTAGGTTCTGACATACTAGGTTCTGACATGGTAGGTTCTGGTGTTCTAGGTTCTGGTGCTCTTGGCTCTGGAATTCTGGGTTGTTGGCTTCTTTGAAAAATCAGTAACCTCTCTTTAAGCTCCGTGGAACTTCGAGCTCTTCTTCCTATATTGTTGTGAGGGATCATTCTGACCCAGACAATATCACTGAACGCCACTTTATAGTTGCAACTAGGAACCTTTTTCGCATCCTGCGGTGCAGGAGCCATGGATGGAGTAGAACATTTGCCATTGGGCAGGACAGGTGTTCTCCTGGAGTCTTGCTTCTGAATCTGAGGGATGCAAATCGGCTCCTTACAAGCACTTTGTTCCTTCAGAATGGTTTTGTTCTCAGGAGTTTTCTGATTGTTTCACCAGGTTCAGACATTGCCCACTTGCTCAGGACAAGACTTAAGGCCAAATACTCTAGTATTGTCAGTAGTGTCATCACCGCAACAAAAACTGCGTCACGGAAGAGCCAAAGAGGAAGATTGATGGAAGCTTGATAGGTGCTTCTTCTGAGATCCACGGGTAGTGGGTCATCCTATAATAAAGAAAAAAAACATAATAAAGTCCTGTATATTTATACCCAATCCAGTCAAACAGAGAGCCCTTGTTATTATACAGTGATGGATACATTATCAAGCAACTTTCAGAAATATCCCATTGAGAAGATCAGGAAGAAGTTTGGGATTCACCTCCAGGGTCCATGGAATATTATTTACAGTTGGACTTTCATATGACGGACGGTCACGTGTCCAGTATGAGAAGTCCTGCAAGAGGCGATATTCTCATTAGCTGATCCTTGTGACCTCCATATTGATGAGAACATACTCGCCCTCAGTGTACTGTAATGTGGGGGGTAGAGCAACGTAAAGCACAGAAATGATAGGATGATACTCATCATCTCCAGAGGTCTCTCAGCACCAAGGTATGGTCAATGAGATACAAGCTGCAGATGGGCCGAGGCTTCTAATATACCCAGGGGTGACATCACAAAGCCCTCTGTGACATCATTGCACAGTTCTATCCATCATGTCACTGATACTTTGGACCTAACTAAATGTCTAAAAGAGAACCCTTCCACATGATTTCCAATCACGGAGCAGCTTCAGTTTTTCAAGAAAAGTTTAAAAAATATAATCTGTGCTGTGATTGGTCACAATGGCACATGAAGCAGAACGTCTTTAGATCTTTTAAAGGGAAAGTGTCAGCAATTTTTTTACAATTGTAAAATTGTAAAGTATTTATATTTATATATAAATACACATATATATTTAAAAAGGTTTTAATGGTATAAAATCTGAAAAAAATATTTTAACTCTTTTGATGTTTTCATCTTGTAAACACTAGGGGGAGCAGCTGCTGATATTTCCATGAAAACAGAATACAGCTAGCTCGCATTACGACTGCAGTAAAAGTGGGCGGGATCTGCTCACATGGGTGTGATGTCACTCCTCCCCTTCTGGGCGTTTGCAAAAAGGTAAATGAGACTGTAGTTTAGGATCACAGTGCGGAGCGATCACTGGTGACTGCAAAGTGATATATAAGGGACAACACCAAAGTCATTAATCACTACAAGGACAAGGCAGGAATGTGGGAGTCAGAGGGGTCACCCCACACTTATATCCCCTCTGACTGTCACTTCCTAAGCTCCTTTCCCTGCCATAACCTCTTATTCCCGCAGGTAAATTCTTACAGGACCCCCCTCCCCATCCCCTTCCCCTGCCGCAGCTGATTCTAAACGTCCTCCATATGTAATAATAGACAGGTACTCACCGGCAGCCTATGGTAATTCACAGGGTAGAACAGGGTACAGCACAGAAACAATATGGCGATCCTCATTGTCTCCAGGGGGTATCTCAGCACCAAGATATGGCCAATGAGATATGAGCTCCAGGTGGATGGAGCCCCCTTATATACCCCAAGGGTGACATCACAACGCCCTCTGTGACATCATCACCCACAACATTCCGTCACATGACATCACCCAGCACCAGCATCATGTGACCCAGCATAAATAGAAAGTCCTTGTTGGCTATAGCAACTATTCAAAACTAAGTTTAAACTTTTCCAACAGCTAAAGGCGGCTCTGTGATGGCAGTTTCTTCTTGTGGACGGTTGTGATAAATCTGCAGAACATCTACATAACGCGACATGTAGAAAATCCTGTCTTTTCCCCTCTGTTCTTCCTCTGGTGCTACAGAGACGGATAGAAGGAGCTTTTCCAGACCTTACAGTGCACAATATGGGACCTAATCACTGATATCCCAGATCTGCTCAGTACAAGCATACCGCCAACCTATGAGGACTAGAAAGAGGGCGAAACCATGCGGCACGCGTAGTCTGGCCACGCCCCTATCCACACCCCAAGCCACGCCCTTTTTATGCCTTGGCAGGAGGAGATGTCTGTACAAAGCGCAAGTTATCAAAAGGCTGAAGGAACACTTTATCAACATGAATGAAGGTTTTGAAGGGCATCCACTGTCCCGGCACTACCGGAAGTTCCACAACCAATCTTATAAGGACACTAAGTTTTGTGGGATCCGATTAGTCCCCAGAAAATGGAGGGGAGGTGATTACCTGAGATTAATGTCGCGGATGGAATCCAAATGGATCTTCACATTAAATAGCTTGGCTCTGAAGGGCCTTAATCACGAGAGTCAGCTGTATGCCTTCAACTCGCAGCGGTATATACTGTATGTATTTTTTATCCCAGTACCAATTGAACATTTACATTGCACTTTTATGAACCTCCTTATATTTTATCAATATAATATGTCTTTTGGATATATTCCTTTGAATCCACCTATTTTATATATGTATTTGTTTCTATACATTGATACCCCTATTGGAGATACTATATAATGTTTTTATTTTTCTCCTTCATTTTTTCCTTTTTATCTCTGGATGGTACTAAGTGCCGAATTTATACTATCCTGGTAATATACACTGATTAACAGACTGTTTTTTATAGCCATCAGAAATATAAGTATATAATTTTTATTCATTTTTAACTAATTGTGAAAGTTTGAACAAAGTCTTTTTTATTATTATTTTTTTCACACACAGTCTATTCTTATTGGAATTCTATCTTAGTTCTATTGCACCTCCATATGTCCTTTTGCACCGTCTTGTTAGTATTGGATCTTCCTCCATTTCTTTGGTTGTATTATCTTTGTGGGGGGCGTTTGGACTTTATTAGGTTACCAGTTTGACTACCAGCGAGAAGCTGACGAAGAGGAACTGTGAGTCCTCGAAACGCGTAGTTTTTTTTGGCCTATACAGGACATCGAAGGAGAAGGAGAGAGTCAAGGCACAGGGATAAGCCCTCCTGATATCCAGAAGATATATATAACCATATCATATTATTGATACAAAATATAAATGCACAGAGTCAATAAAATCATTTAAAAACACCAAACCCCATCCTTACTTTGCAGGATACCTATTCCAAAGGTGTATCTAGGTTTTCTGGCACCCGGTGCAGCAGGGGCTGGCTGGCACATTTTAGCCTGGGGGGCAAGCACACAGCAGTGGCCCATGAGTAGCGGCCCATCCTTAACATGTTTATTACCAGATGCATCATAAGCCTATATTCACACGACCGTATTGTCTAAGTGCTGCCCGTGAAAAAACCTGACAGCACTTGGACCAGTTCAGATGAGTGTTTGTAGTGGTCAGACATAGTACATATTATTCTTATATATTACTTAATGTTGAGCGATACCTTCCGATATCGGGAAATATCGGATCGGATTGGATCGGACCGATACCCAAAAAGTATCGGATATCGCCGATTCCGATACCGGAAACCAATGCAAGTCAATGGGACGCTAATATCGGAATGCCATCCCAGCGTGAGAGAATTCTCCTGATTGTTTAAAAGCCGGCAGGCGGTAAAAAGCCGCCGGCTTTTAAACAATCACACAGCCCCATACTGCTTCCCCGCAGCCTCCCACCCCGATCCTGCGCTCCCCCCGCCACCTCACATCCCGATCGTAAGTTAGGACCGGGCGGGGAGCGCAGCACCAAGGAGCAGGGAGCGAAGGACCCAGGCGGGGAAGCCGGCAGGGAAAAGACTTCACCGCCGGCTTTCCCGTTTTGTGCTGCGCTCTCCCGCCGGTTATTTCAAATGAACAGCTGAGGTATCAGGTGATGCTGATCAGCTGTTCATTTGAAGTAGCTGCGGTGCCCTCAGAGGGTTCATGTGAGTTCATGCTTCACTGCATGAACTCACATGAACTTTCCCACGGCCGCACAGGTCAGCCTCACCTCCCAGACCATCAGACCCATCATGATTGGAGTGTGCGCGGGTGTCTGTGCGATGTGTGCGGGTGTGTGCGCGATGTCTGCGGGTGTCTGCGTGCAGGCAGACATAGGCCGATGTGACACTACTACTCACATCGGCCTTTGTCTGTCCCACGTCCACTCGTGCCAGCAGGATCAGCTCGATGGGAGCAGTAGTTCCCATCAGCCTGATCCTGCTATTTAAACTGCCCCATATGTTATTTTTGCCCCTATACATCTTTTATGTTTTTAGGCCCCCCACATATTTTTTTTGTTTTTGGTCCCCAATAAATTTTAAATACATTTTTCATTGGTGGCCAGTGGTTACCTAAAATAAATTAGTTCATACATTACCTGATCGCCACCTAAAATAAAGTAAAAAATAAAAAACTACACCTATACTCACCTAGACACCGGTTTATGCAATGATGGGGCTGCTTTACGGCCCCGTCATTCTAGCGGCGGCAGTGGTTTAGAGCGGTCACATTTTATGTGGCTGCTCTAAACTGGAGATCTTCGTGGGACACTCGTGGACTACTACGGAGGGGTAAGGATAAGGTTGTGGTTTATTATTTTATATTTTATTACAGGAGATCGATGGCTTCGGGGAATTAGGTGTCTAGGTGAGTATAGGTGTAGTTTTTTATTTTTTACTTTATTTTAGGTGGCGATCGGCGGGGACAGGTAATGTATGAACTAATTTATTTTAGGTAACCACTGGCCACCAATGAAAAATGTATTTAAAATTTATTGGGGACCAAAAACAAAAAAAATATATGGGGGGCCTAAAAACATAAAAGATGTATAGGGGCAAAAATAACATATGGGGTGTAACGGGTCCGGGAGGCGGAACCTCTGAGCTACTATACAAGGGGGCGGCCCTTGTAAGGGAGCGGGTGGCAGTCTCTGGGTGAACGGACAGGGAGTTACGGCAAGTGATCAGGGCAGTCTCTGGGTAAGGGGTAGGTACGACCTGTGATGGCAGAGCCTCCGGGTAGGCTAGCAGGCAGATGGTAGATGTGTGCTCCCAGGTGAGCAAGCGAGAGTCTCTGGAATAGCAGGTGGTCACGGCACGTGACGGCGGAACCTCCGGGCTGGCAGGCAGGTAGGTAACGGAGAAGCGCTCCCAGGTGAGCGGGCAAGAGTCTCTGGAATAGCTGGTGGTCACCGCACGTGACAACGGGACCTCCGGGCTGGCAAGCAGGCAGGTAACGGAGATGCGCTCCCAGGTGAGCGGGCAAGAGTCTCTGAGATAGCTGGTGGTCACAGCACGTGACAACGGAGCCTCCGGGCTGGCAAGCAGGCAGGTAGCGGAGAAGCGCTCCCAGGTGAGCGGGCAAGCTGGTCCATAGACAGACTGACCGGAGTTGTAAGGCAGACCGTCGGACCTCAGGCAAGCAGGCAGGTAGCTGATGTGCGCTCCCAGGTGAGCGGACAAGTTGGTCCTTAGACAGACTGACCGGAGTTGTAAGGCAGACCGTCGGACCTCAGGCAGGCAGGCAGGTAACAAGTATTCAGGCAGGAATCAGGCAGGTAACTAGCAGGAAACTGGCAGGAAACTGGCAGGTAACTGGCAGGTAACTGGCAACGGGACCTGAGGGCTGAAGCACAGGTGAGACACAGGTGCAAACAACATTGCTCGGGCACCTCCATTTTGGAGGAGGTGCCTTATATATGATGAAGTCCTCCGGCCATTGGCCGGGGACTCCTTAGGACGGCGCGCGCGGCCCCTTTAAGAGGAGGGGAGCGCGCGCGCGCGCGCCCTAAGCACAGGGGCCGGGAAGGAGCGCGCGCTGAGAGCAGAGCGGGAGGAGGACGCCGGGAAGGAGCGCGCGCTGACAGCAGAGCGGGGAGAGGACGCCGGGCACGGAGCAGAGCGGTGAGGGGAGCAGCGTCCCTGCCTAGCAGAGGGCAGGGACGCCAGCGCTACAGTACCCCCCCCTTTAGGCCCCCCCTTTTTTAGGCCAGACAGAAATTTAGCTAGGATGAGAGGGGCATGGATGTTCTCCCGGGGCTCCCACGTTCTCTCCTCAGGACCAAACCCCTTCCAATCTACCAGAAAAAAGGTCTTTCCTCTTACCCTTTTGGTGGCAAGAATGTTCTCTACCTCAAACTCGTCCTCAGCAGAAACCGGAGCAGGAGGCGTACCTGTAGACTTGGAAAAAGAGTTAAGCACCACAGGTTTGAGGAGAGACACATGGAAGGAGTTAGGGATCCGTAAGTTGGCCGGGAGTTTCAATTTATAGGCCACCGGGTTGATCTGACTGATGACCTCCAGTGGGCCGATGAACCGAGGCCCTAACTTATAGGAAGGGATCTTGAGCCGGACATATTTGGACGAGAGCCAGACTTTATCCCCAGGGCGGAATTGAGGAGGGTCCAGACGTTTTTTGTCAGCGTGTCTTTTCATACGCTCGGATGACAGAAGGAGTGCGGACCGGGTACTCTCCCATATGGAGGAAAATTTGTTAACAAGAGATTCCGCAGCCGGATTGTCCGCCGAGGTGGAGACGGGAAACGGGATCCGAGGATGCTGACCGTAGACTACAAAAAACGGGGATTTGGAGGAAGACTCGCTCTCGTGATTGTTGTACGAGAATTCGGCCCATGGCAGGAGATCCACCCAGTCAGAATGGTGGGCATTAACGAAGTGCCGAAGGTAACTGGTCAGGTTCTGATTGATCCGCTCCACTTGACCATTAGACTGTGGGTGGTAAGCGGAGGAGAAGTCCAGGGTGACGTCCAGCAATTTACAAGTGGCTCTCCAGAAACGGGAAGTGAACTGTACCCCACGATCCGACACAATGTGACGGGGCAGGCCATGAAGACGGAAGATGTGGCGGATAAAGTCTTTAGCCAGCTCGGGTGCAGACGGAAGACCTGGCAGTAGAATGAAGTGAGCCATCTTGGAGAAGCGGTCAGCGACCACCCAAATGACCGTACAACCGGCAGAGACGGGTAGATCAGTAATGAAGTCCATCGCTATATGCTGCCAGGGGGCAGCAGGTACTGGCAGAGGTAGGAGGCGGCCGGCCGGCAGGTGTCTCGGAACTTTGTTGCGGGCGCAGGACACACAGGCAGAAACAAAGTCTATTACATCCTTGTGCAGGTTAGGCCACCAGTAGTGCCGGGTAATAAGCTGGAGGGTCTTTTTCTGACCGGCGTGGCCAGCTAGTTTAGACGAATGACCCCAGTGTAGGATCTTCTCCCGATCAGGTACTGGTACGAACGTCTTACCAGGAGGAAGACGATTTAGACTCACGGGAGCCACCTGCATTACTCTGGCGGGATCGATGATATGTTTCGGATCCTCCTCGAGATCAGACACCAGAAAGGACCGAGACAAGGCGTCCGCCTTGACGTTTTTGTCAGCCGGGCGAAAATGAAGGACAAAATCAAAACGAGCAAAAAACAAGGACCACCGGGCTTGGCGCGGGTTAAGTCTCTGGGCATGCTGGAGGTAAGCCAAGTTCTTGTGGTCAGTGTAAATTATTACCGGGTGAAGAGCCCCCTCGAGCAGGTAACGCCACTCCTCCAATGCCAGTTTGATGGCCAATAACTCTCGGTCTCCTATGGAATAGTTGCGCTCAGAGGAGGAGAAGAGTTTAGAGAAGAAGCCACAAGTTACCATCCTCCCGGAAGATGATTTTTGAGTAAGTACCACTCCGGCTCCAGAGGAGGAGGCGTCAACTTCCAGGAAGAACTGTTTGTTGCCATCTGGGCGATGCAGCACCGGGGCGGAAGAGAAGGCCTGTTTAAGGGAAAGAAAGGCCTCCTCTGCTTCGGGTGGCCACTCTTTGGGATTAGTACCTTTACGGGTGAGCGCAGAAATTGGGGCCGTCCGGGAAGAGAAGTGTGGTATGAAGAGGCGGTAGTAGTTGGCGAAGCCCAGGAATCGCTGAATGGCCTTCAACCCCTCCGGTCGGGGCCATTTCTCGATGGCAGACAGTTTCTCAGGATCCATTTGTAGGCCGGTCTGAGAGATAATGTAGCCCAGAAACGGAAGCGAGGTCTGCTCAAAGAGGCACTTCTCAAATTTAGCGTAGAGATGGTTCTGCCTTAGCCTGAGCAGGACCTGACGAACGTCCCTCCGGTGAGTCTGGAGATCCGGAGAGAAGACCAAGATGTCGTCCAGGTACACCACTACGCAGGAGTAGAGAAGGTCCCGGAAGATGTCATTGACCAACTCTTGAAAGACGGCAGGAGCGTTACAGAGACCAAAGGGCATTACCAGGTATTCATAGTGGCCGTCCCGGGTGTTGAATGCCGTCTTCCATTCATCCCCCTGACGAATACGAACCAGGTTGTACGCCCCACGAAGGTCCAGTTTGGTGAAGATCCTAGCCCCCCTCAGGCGATCAAATAATTCTGGAATGAGCGGAAGGGGGTACTTATTCTTCACCGTGATCAGGTTTAGGCCTCTATAGTCTATACAGGGACGGAGAGAGCCGTCCTTCTTTTTGACGAAAAAGAAGCCTGCTCCCGCCGGGGAGGTAGATTTCCGGATGAGTCCTCTGGCCAGATTCTCCTCAATATATTCGGACATTGACCGGGTCTCAGCAGCGGATAAAGGATAGATACGCCCACGGGGAGGAGTAGTACCGGGTAGCAGATCGATGGGACAGTCGTATGGTCTATGTGGTGGTAATGTCTCTGCCTCCTTTTTATTAAAGACATCTGCATAAGACCAATAAGGAATCGGAAGTCCAGGTAGATTAGCTGGGGTAGGAGAGGGACGGACGGGATGGACGGGAACCAGGCAGGTTTTATGACAGTCTTGTCCCCAGCGAAGGACCTCTCCGGTTTGCCAGTCTAGCACGGGTGCATGTCTCTGGAGCCAGGGCAGACCTAGCAAGAGGGCGTGAGAGAGTCCAGGCAGAACATGAAAGGAGATACTTTCAGAATGCAGCATTCCCACCTGCAGGGTAATGGATTCGGTGATGAGTTGAATGGGGCGAGGTAAGAGGCCCCCATCCACGGCAGCGACAGACAAGGGTACAGCCAGAGGTTTGGTGGGGATGCGGTATTTCTCAACCAGGGACTGTGAAATAAGGTTCCCGGCTGCTCCAGAGTCAAGTTGGGCTAGTTCGAAATAACGGTTCTCCCCGTAGATGATCGAAACTGACAACAGCAGGGATGGAGAGGATTTATTCTTGTCTAGGTGGACCTCTCTGAGCGAACCTAGACACAGGCGTTTCCCGACCTCTCCGGGCAGGCACGGATCCGGTGCTCCTTACTGCCACAGTAGAAGCAGCTCCCCTCGGCACGGCGTGAGTCCTGACGGGTTTTGACCATCTTGGTCTGGTCGACCTGCATAGGCTCAGGAGAGTGTACCTGGGGAGAGATGGAGGGAATGACGGGTTTCTGGAAAGTAGGGGCTAAACGTGGAATCCTTCTCTCACGGGTGACCTCTTTGGCACGCTCCTGGAACCGTAGGTCAATCCGGGTGGCAAGGGTTATTAGATCATCGAGAGAGGTAGGAATGTCCCGACCAGCAAGTTCATCTTTAATACGACCGGACAGACCCTCCCAGAAGACGGATACCAGAGCGTCGTTATCCCAGGCCAGCTCCGAGGCAAGGGTGCGGAACCGTATGGCATATTGGCCCACGGTGAGACCCTCCTGACGGAGGCGTAGCAGAGAAGATGCGGATGAGGTCTTCCGTCCGGGTTCGTCGAAGACTTTCCGGAAAGCCGAGAGAAAAGCTGGCAAGTTGGACACCAGGGGGTCTCCTCTCTCCCATAGAGGATTTAGCCAGGCCAGGGCCTCCCCGGTGAGATGGGACATGATAAAGGCAATTTTGGCCCGGTCGGAATTAAACTGATGGGACAAAAGTTCAAAGTGCAGGGTGCACTGATTTATGAAGCCCCGAGCCTGGACGGGGTCGCCTCCGAAGCGAGGAGGTGCAGAGAGCCGGGGTCCGGGGTAGGATACCATAGTATTAGTGGGCAGCGGAGCTGCCGGATTGCAAGATATGGCACTGGCGGAGGTTGTTGGTGGATCAGACAGAGTGTTCAGGCGAGTATTAACATTCCGCAGGTGACCCAGGATGGCCTCCTGTTGGGACCTCTGACGGGACAGTTCAAGACAGAGGTCCGAGAGCGAGGGAGCTTGGGTGCCACCGGGTTCCATGGCCCGAGCAAAACTGTAACGGGTCCGGGAGGCGGAACCTCTGAGCTACTATACAAGGGGGCG